>NW_028140150.1:0-33988 GCF_965202585.1 Thalia democratica | reverse complement strand
ATGCATCTATAAGAAATAAAAACATTAGCATCAATTGGAAAACGAAAAGTTTTATTACAAAACTTTGTTAATTGTTACGTTTTTACGACCTAATACAAGAAAAATTATTTTATTTTAACTTCACTTTAGCAACTTCACTTGGTACTTATTGTAAATGTTTACTGTTTTGTTTCAGCATAAATTTCTATTCTTTAAGGTTAGTTAAACTTTTAAGTGCTAAGCATTAAGAAAACTCATATAACACAAACTCAATATCATATTTTAAGGTATAAATACAAAACATTTAATTCGAAAATTTTAAAAAATTAATATTAAAAACAACGTGCATAAACGTATTTATGTTTAACTTTTCGTTAATCAATATAAGTTTGGCCGCTTATAAAAAACCGCCCTATTACAAGTCAATTTAGACCTATTACAGATTTTTTTAAAGTTTATAAATTTTCTAGGTTAGTACAAACATTAATTTATGAAATAAAACTTAAGATTCTCGTTAGTTTATAGACTATGCAAAACCAGCTTCTGTTAATAATTCTAATAGTTACCATTAAATATGCATTGTATATTTTATTTAATCCATGAATAAGTAACAAGGCATTTCAAAATGCTTTAAACGTTCTTTGTAAACAGTAAATCTTTGGTTTTGCCGTACTTTGTTTAACCGTTTTTAAATACAAAATACTTAGAAAGACTATTTTTATACATTAAATGAGCCAGAAATTTTAATGACTAATTTTGTAGAAAGAAGGTTGATATTCTAACGAACTTATGCTTTACTACGTCACAATCACTTGTACAGTGCACAACTATCTCGCAGTTGAAGACTTATTTAAATTTTTATTTACTTATTTTATCATCAAAGTATAAAAGTTTTGTGTTTTTTTGTTTAGTTAAAGAAATAATAAGTTATAGAATAGAACTGTTTAAATCATATATTGAGTAATAATTTTTTGTTTATAACAGTTTAAATTCAAACTAAAACACAAAATAACTGATTTATGTTTAAAATCCAAACACCGATAAAATTTATATTAAGTTTTAGATATATAATCATAATTGTTTTTAATATTTAGAAAAGGTGATTTGTTTGTTAAAACTATGTTTAAAATTAATTTTTATATACAATAAAAAACAATTTACTAAAATATTCATACTAAAAATTTGCTTACTACAAAAATTTAAACGTTTTAATTGTTGAATTCAAAAATCGTACTAAGTTTTTAAAGCAAATTTGTTTATTTAATCGCTGTCCTTTTAATAAGTATTGTAAATATAACAATTTGTATTTCTCACAATTTTTACACTGTTTATAGAGTTTTATTTAAGAATAAATACTTAAAAAAACTTAGTATTATCATAAAAAGTTACACAGGATTAAATTTATTTAAATGAAATAAGTTATATAGTTGACAAAATTAAAAATAATAAAAACAAAAAAAATTAACAAATATAATAAAAATATATAACAATTATATTTCACTGTATAGTCCGTTTTAAAACATTATTGTACAGCTTTTGCCAAAATTTAAATGTTAATACTGCACATGTAAACTTAAAACTTACGTATTTATTCTTGTTCTAGTATTGAAAAACCTAGCATTCGTATTTTTAGAAGATTTTATAAACAAGGTTATTACCGAAGCTGATGCATGTACTTAAAAATAACAAACACTTTTTTAGATACTTTTGTAATTGTTTGTTTTATTTTACTTAACTTTTATAACAAACATAAATATAGTGTAATGATTATGTTATAGAAGTTTTGCATTATATAAATGATATAACTTATCTATTTTTTAATTAATATGAGACTTATTTAACAGCACATATTAGTTTTAAGTTTTACTTATTAGTAGTAGTTGAGTAAAATTTAACTCATATAATCTTGGCATGTACTTTTGTATTTACAACTTGTTAACTCATAGTTAGTAAGTGTATATATTAGAAAACTTTATTAGCCGTATTTTAGAAGGTTACAACAAATAAAAGTTTATTTATTTAAAGAAGAAAGATATATTGATAGTTTTAAGCCTTCTCAAAAAGTATACTAAAAGCGAGAATTTAAAGCTGTTAAGTACTTAAATAGGATTACATTTATAACTGTGTTTCTTTAAAATTTATAAACTAAAATTATAGTAAAATTTTTATTAGTAAAATTTTATCCGCCGTATTTTTTACAACGACAACAAAAAAAATTACATTGGTTAATGAAGAAATGACATAATTTAAAAATTTCAGAGCCTGCTCGATCATAAAGTTAAAAGCGAAAAGTTTTCGACGTAATTTCAAACGATTACGTCACTGGTAGCTTTACAGAGCATAAGTTTTTCACAACATAAACTATTTCGATTGGTTGTTTTTTACGGAGAGTTTTAAGTTACTTTTTTTCAACTTATGAGTTTAATTAACGAGATAATTTAGATGTAGCTTAAAAAGAATCTTATAAATGAATTTAACTATTATTTTAACATAACAGTATGATAAAACTGAAAGTTTTAAAATACCTATGCGATAAGATAAAAAGAGGAACTTAGAATTTTTTTTTAAACATGTTTTTACTATTGTTTTTAAAGTATTTTTTCTGCTGCTAAAAGTTTTCATTAAACTAAGATGGTAATATAACTTAAATTTAAGAATAAATGTAATGCTTCATGTTGTTATTAAAAATACTGAAAATAATAGCTTTTGATTTAAAATAGGCAAAAAAAAAATTGTAAACTAATTTCTTTTATGTAGTTTTGTTAAAATATTTAAATAGCTAAACATTTTAAAAAGTTTTCAACATCGAAATACATGAAATATGATTAATAAACTATGTTATAATAATTTAGTTGATTTGCAATAAGTTTCTTATTATTTGTAATATAATTTTTTATTAATTGTATCAAGTAAAAATTTAAATTGATTGATCTTGTTTTAAATCTTGTTACTGTTAAACAGATATATTATATAGTAACAATAATACATTAAAAGATATAATTTTAGACTTTAACTCTAAGAAACCTAAATATTAAAACAATAACATTTTTCTTTTAAATATATCATTAAATTATTTCATTTAATAAAGGTTTTTAATCTGTTAATATAATAACTTTTTGGTATTTCCGTTATTAAAAATATTTAAATAGTACATCATCAACTTACAAACTTTGAGATTATGTTTTGTTAATATATATACTTAAAAAAAAAGTAGTTTATTTAACTTCAAAAAAGTTAAAACAGCTCGTTTTTTTTGTTTAACTTATTGATTAAATAAAATTTGCATTCAACATTTTGTTAAATTAAATTATAAGCGTGTATGATATAATGTATATTATAAAGTATACTTGATTACAACAACTGACTTTTTAGTTTGATTTTTTACAGTTAAAAATAACATGTTGTAAAAACTAAGTAAAATATTAATAGAACACATATTTAGTCAATAGATATTATCATTTTCATTAACAAAAAAAAACTGAGAAAATTTTCAAACACTATGAAAAACATTATCTTGAAAAGGGAGAACTTTTTGCTATGTGAAGCTATTTATGACACGATAATGTGAAAGCTGTCGAGTTTTTTTTGCCTCCTGTTATATTAAGTGATTTGAAATAACAATTAATCAAAATCTTAGTCATTTTTCGGTTGTTTTTTGAAGGTATATTGGGTTTAATAAGTATGTATACAAAATCCTGAAGATTTATTTTTGCTTTTTTTTGATTTATAACATGAATTCGACTAATTTCAATAAATAAATAACTTATATTAGATAGCTTGAAAGAAAAAAATATAAAACTTTTAAAAAGTTTTACTAAACTGTTATAAAGTCTAGAAAATATAACACATTAAAAAAAAGTTCTACTAGTGTTTTCTAATTTAAACAGTTTGGTCTATAAAATACTTTACTGTTTAGTTTTTGTATAAACTCAAACTTTAAATGTGCCTTATTAACCGGCTACAAATAGAACAAAAATTTCCTACTATATGTAAAGTGAAATTTTATGATTTAAGTTATTGAAAGCATAATTTTGTTCCAAGTTCGTTGTTTTACGTCACTGTTACTTTTATAGTTCAAGTTTTTTTCACACTCTACTAATTTTTACTTTTTTAATAAGCACAAGTACAAAACCTTCAGTAAGTTTAAAATTATTCAAAACTACTAGTTAGTTTAATAATGAATTATTTGTATTCGATAATCAATCATATGTAGTCAAAAAAGTCTAGGTATTTTTTTTTTTTGCTTTAATAACTTGTTCTTATTATTTAAATTAGTTTAGCTTTATTACAAACTGTCAGCAAATATATTTATAAATTTGTTTCAAAAAATTAAAAAACTACCAACGGAATTTAAAAAAAATGTGATTATCAAATTTGAAATAAGCTTCACACTTTTACGTCTCAACAAGCTTTATCGTGCATATATTTGGTTTTAAAATATTACACATCCTTTTTTTTTTTGGTTTCAATTGATAAAAGGATAATATTCAATTAATATTTTGAACAATCTAGTTACAAGTATAGATAATAAGAAAAAATAAAACATTTATCTGTAATAACGAACCTTTTAGTGCATTAAAAAAAAAAAAGAAATTAATATACTGTACAAATCTAGTATAACTATTAACTTAAGTTGTATTTTGGTAGTTACTGTGCGAAAAAAAATTGTATTTTAACATAATTATAAGACATACAAGAACTGAGAAATTGTCCAAAAAAAAAACGAAAAAGTTACTTTGAGAAAGGAGAACTTTATGCTCTCGGAAGCTACTTGTGACGTAATAGTTCTAAAGTTGTCGAAGGTTTTCCCTCTTATTGTACTAATCGATATGAAAAAATTGATACAACACCATTTTATAGTGCTCAATTAGTGGACTTTTTTGAAGCCAATTTGGCTCAAAAGTATTTTAAACAATTCTTGAAAAAAGCTTTTGACAATTGAATAAATTTATTTGAATTAGATCGATATCTGGTATGTAATCAAAAATAACTTCAAACTATAAAATGTCTTGTAAGTTTTTATAGTATATAATTTAACATGTTAAAAATGTTTGAAAGTAAGTAGAAATTTATTTAAGTTAATTAAGCTTTTTTCGTTTTTTGTTATTTAAATATCTAAGTTTTAGTTCGTTAAGCTTTAGAAGAACTACTTTTGTTTAATATATTTTTTATTTTTAAACAAGTTTCTGTTTTCACAGCAATTCTTGTTAATAAATTATTTTTGACAATGAACTTTGGTTTATACTTTTTAGAAAATATTAAACACCATCAAACTTTATCATAAGGCATTTATACCAAAATTAAAGAACGTTTTAACAATTAGGTTATATAGCTGTCAAAAGAAATTTAAAAGAACAAAAAATAAATTAAATATCATAAAGTTTTATTGTAAAGAAAGTTTAAGATATAATGTTAAATCTTTTGTAATAGTAGAATAGTAGTTGTATTATACATGGTATAGTTGTAATAGTAAATGTAGTTTAATTACACATCTAGACCTAAAACTTTATTTTTTATTTTTAGTTGTTCTGTCGTAAAACCTAGTTACTGTATTTAACCTCAAGAAAACTAGAACATTTCGTTATTTTTTGTTCAAGTTATTGATTGAAAAAAATTGCATATACATTTTATTAATTTAAATTGTAAGTGTGCATGATATAATGTATATTATAAGTAGTACTTGATTGCAACAACTGACTTTTTAATTTGATTATTTAAATTTAGAAAAAAACATGTTGTAAAACCCAATTGAAAATATTAATAGAACATATATTTTGTCAATAAATATGATCATTTTATTTAACTACAAGTAAAAAATGAGAAAAATTTTAAACACTATGAAAAAAAAAACTTGAAAAGGGAGAACTTTATGCTATGTAAAGCTTTTTATGACGTAAATATTTTGTTTAAAAAGTATTATATATCTGTTTTTTTTTGGTTTCAATTGATAAAAAGGTAATCTTCAATTAATGTTTTAAAAAATTTAATTATAACTATATTAATTAAATAAAATAAAACATTTATCTGTAACAATGGACCTTTTAGTGTAATTAAAAAAACAAGAAATTTATATACCATACAAACCTAGTATAACTAATAATTTAAGTTGTGTTTTGATAATTACTGTACGATTAAAAATTGTATTTAAACATATATCAGTATAAGAATTGAGAAACTTTTAAAAAACACCAAAATGTTACTTAGAAAAAGGAGAACTTTATGCTCTCTGAAGCTACTTGTGACGTAATAACTTTAAAGTCGTCGAAAGTTTTCCCTCTTGTTGTAGTAATCGATCTGAAAAAATGAATACAGTGCATTTCTGAAGATTGGTTTTTATTGTAGTCTTTTCTTTGAAGCCAATTTGGCTTAAAAATATTATAAACAATACTTAATAAAGTTTTTTACAATAAAAAAATTGTTTAAATTAGGTCAATAAGTGGTTTGTAATCAAAACTAACTTCAAACTATAAAATGTTTTGTTAGTTTTTATATTATATAATTTGTTATGGTTAAAATGTTTGAAAGTATGTTAAAAATTATTCTAATTTATTGAAGGTTTTTTGTAGTTTAAGTATCTAAGTTTTAGTTTGTTAAGTTTTACAAGAACTGCTTTTATTAAACATAGTTTTTATTCTAAACTGTTTTCTGTTTTACCAACACTTCTAATTATAAAAAAAAGGTTTTTGACATTGAACTTTGATCTATACTTATCAGGAAGTATTAAACACCATTAAATTATATCATAAGGCATATCACATCAAAATTTAAGCAGTTTTTTATTCAGTAAGGCAATATAGTTCACAAAAGAAATGAAAAAGAACAAAAAAAAAACATAAATTTTTATTGTAAAGTAAGTTTAAGACACAACTTTAAACCTTTTGTTAGTTTAGTAATTACCAGCTTAGATTTACTTATTTTCAATGACAAATAATAGTTGTATGTTTTAAGAAATATAGTATGGCTGTTTAACTTACTTTACATAAAAAATCGAACAACAAAGAATTTGATTTATTAAGAAAAAAGTGCAAAATATTAGTATTTTAACAACATAAAAACAACTTTCAATTAAAAGGTCTAAGTTCAAATTAATATTAAAATAATAACTATTTAGGATTTCAAGTTAGTCGTTTACTTAAAGAAATACTAGCGAAAATATGTTTCCATAGAGTATATAATAGCAAGTTTAGACAGTATCTCTTAAACTTTCATAGTTCCGTTAAAGTATGTTAACTTGTTGGTAAACATGTGTTAGTTTGATAAAGAAAGAGTATTGTGTAAATTTGTTACTGTAAATTTTCACCAATACGGCTCGTGTTTATTTGACATCTTATAAACTAAACCACAACACTATATCTAAACAAAGTTTTAATAGCTGTTTTACAAAGACGGCAACAAAAAAGGTATAAGTCAAACATAACATACTTATCAACAATTATGGAACTTAAGCTGCTTATACGCTACAAAAAGGTAGATTTTAAACTAGTTTTCATATTACTACATCATTAGCATCTTTACAATGTACACTTTATTATAGCATAACTAGCTTCGAATGTTTTGTGTTTTACAAAAACGATCAAACACTAATATTTAAACATACTAATATAATATATTTCATACTAATATTCAAAATGTTTATACTTTTATAATACTAACTTTTATAAAAATTTTAAAAAGTTATCAAAACTAAATCTGTTAATACTTATTTAGTTTTATTTAGTTATAAAAGTAAAACTGTCGAATTACACCTTTGATACTTAATAATTAATTGAGGAATTACCAGTTACTTTATTTTCTGCAAATATAGATGAATGTTTTTTAAAGTTACAAACAAATATTAACATATTATTCTACAGCTAACCTAAAAAATGTTTAGAGAACGACATTACAATATTTTAAACGTCATCTAAAAGTAAGTTTTAAAATACTAAAAATAGATTTTGTACACGCCTAGGATTGTTAAAACGTTTTTATTTACTCGACTTGATGACGAAATATACACCCATTTCATATTATATATACAATATACAATGCATACAGTGAACAATAGGAGTTCTTTTTACTCTTTATCAAGTCAGCTAGTCTTTCTTCACAACTAAACAACTGCTATAAAAGTATACCTTTTGATTTATAGCGTGTTTGTAAATCATATATGCATTAAAAATAGAACACCACATTTATGTAAAAAAAAACTTTTGGTCCTTAGATAACTCTTTATATGTTTAATCTGTTTTTTTTAGCGAGTAGACTAAAAATATTTAAAAAAAATACTATGTGATGTTTTAACCATAACATCATATATTTTCATAGTGTCTAACTTGTTTTTATTTTTAATAACGCAAAATTCAAAGTTATTTTAAAACTTATTAAAACTTAATCTACAAATTAAAATATGTAAGCTTAGCTGCGTAAATTTAGTACAAAGCAAAATAAATATACTAAAAAATAAAAATTAAAAGGTAAAGTGAAACATTCTAAACACGAGGACAAAAATTCATTATAGTTTTAAAACAATTGAGTGTGAAAAATTTACTTGTTATTGTAAATAGAACGTTTTTTTCAAACCTAAACTACATTTTTTTTTTATTATTTAAAAATCTATTTTCATAAAGTTTTTCAAAACTTTTAACAAGTACCAGTTTTTCTATATTGAATAATTATTACAAAATATCAATTCATAAATATGTTCCTTGGAATCATTAAATTCATATGTTGTCGTTTTATTATTATCAGATACTTTACGATGAAAATTAAGATTTTTATACACAGTCAAACTAAATTTTATTTACTTAGTCTAAAAAAACATAAAAAAAGCCGCTATTTACTGTAACGACCAGAAAAATTTCTCATTTTATTTACGGCGAATGGCTTTTTGCTAAAGTTTAAATAAATAGCTATTAAAAGGTTAAAAAGTATGTTTTGGTTTTATCAATTTTTTACGTCATCATTAGTTTCACAGTGCACATTATTATATTCGAAAAACTGCACAACAAATTAAAAACGTACATGTATACAAAATATGTATAAATGTGTTATTTATTTACTAACATAAGTCTAAACAATTAAATTCAATTTCTAAAATTTTTTAAATAAATGAAATATCCAAAGATAGATTTTTAGAAAACTTTCTATTATAAGTCTACAAAACGCTCTTTAAGTCGTAAAATTAGAAAAAATATAATGTTATACATTTTATTTTAATAACCTGTTACTTATAAAAACAAATTTATTTACTGAAGTTTAAAAATTTCAGAATTACCATATAAATTAAAATACGATTCACATAATCAATAAGTTATCTTATAAAAAAATTCACATGAAGCAAAAAAAAAGTTATATATATTTAAATACAGCCAATTTAATATTCAAGTTATAATGAGATCAAAAATCATATCTCTAATCATATCAATAATTATTAACTGTCAACAATTTTATAAAACTTAATTAAGATGAGTAAATACTTGTATACAAATTCACATAGTTTAGATATTTCATACGGAAAGTAACTTGTTTTAGAAGCCTTTATAAAAACATTAAAAATTATATTTTTACAGTGTTTTTATTATTTTTAAAATTACAAAAATATCCAGAATATTAAAATAGAAAACTAAAAGATTAGTTAGGTGGTTGCTAACATTTATTGTTTTATTAGTTTTCTTATAACAATATTTTGTTTATTTATATGATTTAAAGAAAATAAACTACAAATTTATATCTTATACTTTGTAGTTATAGTTTAGTAAGAGCTTAAACTCAGCCGTGTTAAGAGTAAAGACTTACAAAATTACTTTTATTAAGTTATATCATATGAATCTCGTAAAAGTTCTCACTAATTTATACAAAAAAGTTTAAAATTTAGTTTCCGGTTAACGACGTTACGCCACTGTAGAATTCACAGCGCAGCGAAATTTACAGAAATAATTGCGCAATCGTTTCAAGTGGAGAAAATAAATTATATAAGGTACACCGAAAATACTTGATGTTTATACAAGACATCCAATAAAAATTGAACAACTGCATAAAATTAGTTTCAAATAAACTAAGTTATTTCATTACTTTTAGAAATCTTAGATATCTTTAGTTGTACAAAGAACAATTAAAATATTAAAAAACAATTTTTTGTAAATCCTGATAAAAATCAACCATATAATCAAATTGTTGTTTTTGGTAATAAAAGTATAAAAAACCTTAAATATAATATTTATCATCAGTTTTGTAATTAAAGTTTTATACACATTTAAGAATAAACTTAAGCAGATATAAGTTTCCTAGATTACTTAATTCATAAGTGTAACATAAAAGTGAGTTTTTATATTACAACTTGACATTAAATAATATTTAAAACTCTTTTTTAACAATGTACTTAAGGCGTAAAATATTTTTTTTACAAAATAATGTAAATAGTTTGCCATGAAACAAAAAAAAAACATTACAAATGATAGCATGAAAATATTTTTTAGTAAGTAATTATAAAATAATCAAATTAAAATCAATAATCGTAATGTAAAAAAACTATAAAACGTTTGTCTAAAATAAAAACTGAGATTAGTTATATAAGTAAAATTTATTCTTTTTAAAAAGAATTTGTCAGGTTTTTTATAAACAGCAGCTTCACAAAACATATCATTACTTTTCGATACTGATTGTTTCTTGTTAGATATTTTAATATATCACATAAAACACTAAAGTTGATGCAAAAAAATAAAATTATAACTTCTAGTAAGTTAAGATTATTTTTTTGTTTAGTTTAACTTATACTAAAAATTATAAATTATTTTGCACACTTATCTTTAAAATAATAGTAAAGTGTCAAGAAAACTAATTATAATTAAAATTATGGTTTTCTTAGACTTCGATAGCTGGTCAATAACTGTTTTATTACATTTAAGCCGCATTAATAAAAACTAGCAACAAAATGTACCAATAGGTATAAAACTAAAACTGAGAACCTTATCAGTTGCAGTAGTTTTTTTAAGTCAATTTGTCATAATATTTTAATAGTCTTTCTTATTTTTACGTCAAAAATAAAAAAACATAGTTAAATGTTAAGCTTACACTGCCTTTAAATATTAAAAATGATTAAATTACTTTATAATAAAAACTGGTTTAGTTTTTTTTAATTCTTAAGCTTTATTGGGAAAAATAGTTTCTAAAATCCTTTTATTAAATAAGTGTTAAATCATCGTTGTAAACAGCACTTATTCACTTATCCGGAAATGTTGGGCAATATTTATCTGTAAATAAGTCTGAACAAGTGCAAAAAAAATATTTTTTCTATAAAATAATAAAACCACTGTAAAATGCGATGCATAATGAACAGTAAAAATGTTATATTAAAAACATAATAATTATTATAGTAATATGTAATATAATGATAAATAACAGAAGCTCAGTTTTAGGTATTTATTTAATTATTTTTCTTAGGTAGAACAACATCAAACTCACTAACCCTCTGTTACGATATAAGATTTTTGAGGTTCAAACAAGTAAATTTAATCATTTGTATTTTAACCTGCCCTTACATTTAATTATAAAAACGAATAATCTTTGTTTAAGTAAAAAAATATTTATAATTTACCCTCAAAATCAACAAAATAATCAAAATTAAAAACATTTAAACTTACCTCTCAAATGAAAAAAAAAGCTGAATCGAACAAAGTAAAAAAAAAGATTTTAGAAAAACGGAAAACTATGACTATGTTTGGAATCAGTGTAAAGGAAACATATCACACAAAATAAAAAACAGACGTTTGCTTTATATTTTATGTAAATTTTTTCGCAAAAAACTCGAGGAGTTTGATAAATTTAATTAAAACTATTCTTATCGCTAGAAAATTTAAATATTCGGACTAAACAAAAAAATGTTTATGGTTATCATTGAAACGTTTTTGAGTTTTCCCCACAACCAACACTGTCCGGATAAGTGATCGTCCGGATAAGTAAAGTCTGGATAAGTGAATAAACTTTTTAGATGTACTTTTTTAAGTGTCATTGAAATGTTAATAATGTATCAAGCGTAGTTTGTTTAGGTTTAAACTTTAAATGCTGAAGAACTGTTTGTAAATAATTGTTTTAAAATGTTGTTAACTTTCTTCTAGCCTTTAAGCTAGAGTATTTTTTAATGACTTACTACTTTTTTCTCAATATATTAACATATATATTAGCTTGATACATTTACTAAATGTTTATAAAAAGTTTATAAGAAAAATCTATATAATATTTATTTTTTTAAACACTTTTGTTTTATAAGCAACTTAAAAGTGTTTAAACAATAAACATTTTAGTACGCTTCGTTAATAATCAAAAAACTAAGTAAAGTACATTTTGTAATTCTAGAAAATGCTAGAAATATTAAATATCTATATTTTTAATGTAATTATGATTTAGACTTTAATATAGACTCTTTTTTAAATAAAATAAAAAAAAATATTGCTATTAGAACAAATATATTATTTTTAAAATAATCAACTAGAATAAATGAATTTTTTAACTAAAAATAATAAACCTTGTAAACTTTTTTTTGCCGATTTAAGTTAAAACGCAAACTTCGTGAAACAGTTTAAAAGAATTTGCACTAATAAAAGTCAATAGTATAGTATTTATTTAGAATTGGAACTTTTAAATTTTCCACGACAATTATCAACGTTAGTTAGTGTAGTCACATTATTTAATTTAAAAATGTACTCAATTAATTATATATATTTTGAAAAGCTAAAAATAAAGCTACTATAGTTTAGCTAAAGTTAGTTTTTAAATTCAACTGGAAAAAGAGTCTTATACAAATTTTTTTTTATAAAAATTGAATTTTCTTATTTTATAGTTTTATAAACAAAGGTAAATTTTTACTATTTTGTAAAATTATATAATAAAGTGCAAGTAAATTAGTAAATTCTATTTAAATAAAGAAATGCAGATTATAACGTCACTACAACGTAGTTTCTGGTTTTGTATATAATAAAAAACATACAAAAAAAAAGTAAATTTCTTAACTTAGAATGTTAAATTACTCAAACAAGCAACTATAACTTATAGCCACTACTACCAAAAGTTTTTTTGAAAATTTAAACTAAATTAAGTTAATTTTTTATTTTAAATAGGTTTAATTTTTTTTTATGTTTCGTTTATTCTACAAATTCTAAATGTTTTATAAAACGAAGTAGTCATTAGTCATGTTAAATCAATTTTGCAAAAATAAAATATTACTACAAATAAAAATATTTCTTAGATACTACAAGAGCATGGGTAGTTTTTTATTGTTTTACATAAGTAAAGGATGCTATGTATATATACTTACACATGTTAATTTTAATTAAGTTTCATACAAAACTAAAAACAATTTTTATTTAAAAAATTATAATAAAAAAACCTTGAAAATTATTAAAATATAATAACTAAACTTTGTGTATTGTTATTTGCGAAATAAAAATACAATCCAAAACTTATTAAAACAATAAAATTTGCTTTCATCAAGGTTTAGTAAGTTTTATAACGTTTAGGTTATTTTATGACAGTAGTTGTAAGAAAAGCATGACGTCACTTTAGCATGGGGTCTTGACTTTAACACAAAGCGACAATTTAGCACAGAGTGAAAGATTAACACAGAGTGAAACATTAGCACAGAGTGAAACATTAACAAAGAGTGACACTTTAACACAGAGTGAAACATTAGCACAGAGTGACACTTTAGCACAGATTGAAAGATTAGCACGTCGTCACTTCACCAAGATTTTTTTCAAGTTTCAATCTTAGCGTTTTAATCATGCTATAAATGTATTGTTAATTTTATAAAAAAAATATGTTTTTTTCACAGTAATTTTAATAATTGAAAATATCATTAAAATATATAATTTTTGAATTTGTTAGACTGCGTGGTTTTAAGCTGCAGAGCTTTTTAAGTTATATAAAATATTATAAAGTAAAATAATATAATAGTACAACAGTCTAAAATAATAGATAACTGGATTTTGCTTTGACCCCAGATTAGCTTAACTTTACTTTATATATATTAATTTAAAAAACATTAAGAGTATTGTATTGTTTATTTTAAAGTGATTGAAGTTTCAGTTAAAATCAAATAAAGGAAAAAAATTCTTCGAACTTTATATTCTATAAAAAAAAGTTATAAAACATTTTGTGAAACTATATTCTGTTTCATACAAAATAAACTTATTGCTCCTTAACTTGCTTTTTAAATTGCAGGAGTGTTTTAACTTTAGACAGTAAAATTTAAAGTTAAAAAAACAGTTAATGAAACTTTACCACCAACGGAATTCTCTTTTATATTTACTTGGCCTGTTTTGCAAAAAACATAAACTTTGTATTTATCATTCAACGTGTATGTTTTTACAACTAAACGAAATAGTTGAAATACTACAAAAAAAAATACATTGTTTCATACTACATAATGCATATAAATGTTTTAGTTTAAACTTATTTAAACGCCAAAAATATTTATGATAAAGATAGTTTAAATCAAAGTTAAATCTTTTTATGGTCGAAATTGTTAACAAGAAAGTATAGTTTATTAAATTTCAATTTTTTTTTTTTAAAAGATAGATCCTTCATAAGCTAGTTACAATACTACTTTAATCTTTCTTAATGTTTATAAGTAATATATCTTACTTTTATTTTGATAAAATAAGTATGTTTCATTACTACTGCTTTATAAAAAAAATATTAGTATAAATTACTTATATACAGTTATATTACAAAGTAGAAATTGATTTGTATATTTTATTAAAAAGAAGGCATCGCAGGTTTTTACGTCATAGTCACGTACTTCCTGTGTGTTATATGCAAAGTAAAAACAATGTTAAAACTTTCTACAACAATGAAACTTGCTTTCTTCAAGCTTTAGTAAGTTTTATAGATTTTTATGTTTAATTTATACATGGTTAACAGCCAATGTTATTAAACAAACTATCAAACAACTAAAATTTGTAAAAACCTTTACAAAGGTGTCTTCTATATAACAATTTTATTACTTTTAATCTGAATACTACTTTTTAAACTAAGCATTTTTTGATACCAATGAACTCTTTAGAGATCATGTAAAATAATTTTTCAAAACGTGTTATAAAAATTATGTTTATTAATTTATTAAGCATTGGTTGTTTTAGTTGAGACAACTTTTGTACTTCAACACATAAGTTAAGTATAGAATTATATGTCAGAACGTTTTTGTTTAAAATTCATAATACTTTATAAGGTAAATAAAGCGAAATAAATTAGTTAAAAAAAACTACTTTTCAACAAGCTGAAACAATTTAGTTTCATACAAAATAACTGCAGCCGAACAACTGTTACAAAACAAAGAAGATTTTTTTTTCAATATTTATGATTATTTTAAAATATGATCATATTATTAAAAAATCATTTTAATGGAAATAAAACTACACTTTTAATAATTTTAGGAGCCCATTACTTTAAAATGACTTAGTATAAGGATTTTAAAAGTGTACTTTAGTATACAAAATTTTATTGCTTACATAAACTTGGCCTAATGATTGAATGCATAAGGCCTCCAGAATATGTGGCTGAAAAGACTTTCCGTTCTCACTAAAACTGAAAAGTTTTCTTCTATATAATTTTTCCCACACTCACGATTGTCCGACAATTTTGTCCAATCGCAGAGAAGTATTTTTTCGCAGGTTTCTCCGAACTAAGTTACAAAACTAAATATGATTTATTAATATTCAATCATTAAGAATTTTTTTTTTCATTTAAGATGTTGAATTACTAAAATTACCTTCTAAAACTAAACACATTTAAAATAAATAATAACTATAGTGTAAAATAATCCTTATTAACAAAAAAATCAAACTTTTATCAAACAAGAGAAATTGTTTAAAGTCCTGTTAAGCATATTTTTTGGTTTTCTATTTATTTTTTAAAGCACAGATCGCTCTTATAATATTATATTGTAATATAAAATTTGCCATATTATGGCATTTTATTTTATTTTAAGCTTCGTAATTTTTTACTGAAACAGCTAATTTATTACAAGTTTCTTTAAAAAGTAATTTGTATGCGTTGTATTTATTTTATAAATTGCCTAAACAATTTTGTATCATAAGAATAATTACGCCACCGAAAGATATAACAACAAAATATACAAATTTTTTCTATTTTTAATACTTATGACTTTTTAATAAACACCATTTAAGGAGCTTTAATTATTTAAATAAGTTATGCTTATCTCATACTAGCGAATATATAATCATAAATGTTGGTCGTGTTTCCTTTTAGGTTTTAAATTTAATTACAATTTATTTAAAATAAGATACTTATAAAATTAAGAGTATGCAAAATACAAATCAATAATTTTTTTATTTCATGAAGTATTAAGTAATTAACTTTCTTCGATATAAAACTTATCTACTAACTTTACTTTAAAAACCAATAAACAATTCGTGTAAATAAAACAAAAAAAAAAAATTTATTCTTTTAAAAACTAAAATTAAAAGTTTTATCAAATATTGTGTTAAATTTAAATAATGTATCTGAAAAAATAAAAAATGTTTTTCAAAAGGGTATTAAAATAAAATTATTATCAAGGAAAATCTGTTAAAATAATAGTGTGTTATGTGTGCCTAAAATGAACTTACTTTTTTTAATCTCTTTTAAGTAGAAATTGGTTAGTTTATAAAAACTACTTTTAAAAAAACTTCTTATTTCTCATTTGTTTTTAATTAGACTTGTAGTTTGCAAAAAAATAATGAGAGGTCTTGTTTACTGAGAGTTAGTTAAACAAACTCGTTTTATTAAGAGTTTAAAACTGAAAAAAATTAAAACATTTAAAACAATTCTAAAACACGAACAAGAACATTAATTATAAAACTTCTAACTCATATCATCGTTTTCTAGATAATTTTTATACAGTAAAGAAGGAAATACAATAAAGTGAAAGTATTTTACTTAGAAGTTCAACTAAAATACTTTTAATATATCATTTATTGAACGATAAAAAAAGCGCTCAAAAAGTTTGATCTAAGGACTAAGCAAAAGATAAAAACCTATTTCTAAAACAAAACCAAGTCACCTTATTGAAAAACAAGATGTATAAAGAAGTATTAACGTATTAACAAAATTTACTTTAACGACCGTTTTTTTTAAACAAACAAATATTTATTTAGTATCTACTCTTCAGTTTGCATAGCATCATCAGCATTCTGTAATATAACCAAACAGCATTTACAAAGAAAAACTTTCCTGTAAAATATTCTAGAGGCTTTGCTTTTTACTTTATATACAGAATCAAAAAAAAGTTTGATCATTTGTTTTTTTTTTTAATTTTGACCGGACCGCACTGTACAATCGTACCTCATTTTAAATAGATAGACATATATTTACTTACAATCTTTCAATCTACTAAGAATAACAAGAGTTTTTATTTCCCTGTACATTACCTACCTGAGGTTAAAGTTACTACTTTTATTTCAAAAGTTATTGAAAGTAAAATAAGATAAATCAGAAACACAGTTCAAACGTCTACGCATTATGAATAAAAAAATCTAAGTATCAAAATTATTTTGAAGCTTCCATCAAAAAAGTGTAAATTACACTTCTTTCAAAGTTTTTTTATGTTAAAGTTTAGTTTCATTATAACTATTAAAAGTTGTTCCTAAGTTAAACTGAGCTAAAAACACACCACTAAAGGATCTGATAATAAATTGTTATTTTCAATTGGTAATTATTATAAAACGATTTGGTGTTTCTGTTACTTTGTAGAGTTGAATTACGCTGTAGTTAAATACAATACAATAAAAACATAAAATAAACATATAGTATAAAGGTAGTTTTGAAAAAATTATTTCCTAGGTTCTTACCACGTTAACGATAACTTTATATTTACATTTTTACATCATTGTGAGTTTTAATTTAAGTAATAGTAAGAAAAAAAAAAACAACGAATAGGAAAATTTAAATTAAAATCAGAACATTTTATGGATTAGAGATGTTATTATTACTTTTTTATTGAAAAAATACTTAATATTTGTTTATTACACTTATATCAAAAGCTAAAAATTGTATTTTGTAGATTAACTTAACTGTTGAAAAAAGTTGCAGAGTTTTTTCTACTGTTGTTCTGAATGCAAGAGCAAAATTGCAAGAATATTCCGCTGTAAACTATTAAATATACCCTACTTACATGTAGTTTTATACAACAAAGTAAAACAAAGTAGTATATTATTACCAGCATAATAAAAAATGTTAATAAATGCTGACTGTGAAGTCAGCATTACGTAACTTCCGGTTATGTTATATGTAAAATAAAATTGAACATTGCTTGCTTTCTTTGGTCTTTAGATTAGTGTTAGAGAATTAAAACAAAACTTTAAAGTAAATTGTATAAATTAAATGACAATTGCTACATTTAGACGTGTTAAAATTACTAGAGTTAACCATTATTAGTAAACATACTTATAAAATCTAACGTTGTTTTTGTTTAAATTTAACATATTTTTTATTTTGTTTAAATAAAAAAAAAAACTCTTATAAATTATTCTAAATATATTGTTTATCAAACATGTGATATTAATACTAATAAAATGATATCTTAGTTTATTTAAACTTTAAGTAGCATTAGTCAGTTTTATAAGAAAAATGTTATTACACACAATTAAAGCAACAAAATTTCTATTTATCTTTAAAAGATTTACATTTTAAAACATGACAGATATTCTAACTAATATCAGCTTATCTAAAACACAGTTTTAAAATTTATCTAAATTTTTTATTCTTTGTCAAACGAAACACTTTAGTTTCGTACAAAAAATTCTACACCAAAACAAGGTTGTAACAAAAAAAAAAGGTACATATTTTTTTCATTTCAATATATTTGATTATTTTTCAAATGCCGTTTTATTGAAAATACACCGCTTAAGGAATTTTAATTTCTGTTGTAATTATCAATTAATCATAATCTTAACCAACTATAAAAGCATGTTAGCTAGATTTCAGGGATGTGACTAAGTATTTTCAAGTGGGGTAGCAAAAAATATTTCTGTTCATTAATAAAGTTTATATTTTTCTAAATTATCTTTAATTAAATAACTTTAGATAATGTATAGGTGAATACTATTAAGCAAAAAAAACTTGTTAACTTTTTGTTAATTATCCCTTCTATTTAATTTTGATAAAAAAGTTTTTATCTAAAGACAAGTTTTAAAAATTGGACGATAGAGTTCTTGAACTGATACAGACATTACGATAACCAACTTACTATGTATTTCAGTAAAAAAAATTAATGTTACATTTTTTTTAAGAAATCATAAAACGTTCTATACTATATATTAGCTGTTGATGGTTTTTGAATATAATAGAACTTTACATTTACTTTTTTTAATCGTTTTAAGTTTTAACTTAAATGATAGTATGATGAAAATTTACGACTAGGTAAGTTTGATTCAAAATTAGAACTCTTTATGAATTAAAGATGTTATTTTTCTATTTTACTATCGAATTGTACTTAACATTTATTTAGTGTATATATATTAAAAGCTAAAAACAATGCTACTATAGTCTCATGAAAACGTCAAAAAACATCTAAATCACCAAATTTTCACCTACTGTTGTTTCAAATACAATAGCAAAATTTTAACAATATTTCTCTATAATCGTTTAAATATACCCTACTTACATGCAATTTTATGTTACAAAGTAATAAAAAGTACTATACTACTAGCAGCATAATAAAAAATTGCATGCAGACTTTGAATTCAGAACTACTTGGCTTCCGGTAATGTTATATATAAAAAAAAGTAATAATGCTTACTTTCTTTGATCTTTCAATTAGATTTAAAAACAAAAAAAAATCAAAATTAAAATTAAAAAAAAATTTAAAATTATGATTTTTAGATTTATAGATGTATAGTATATAAAATAGATAACAAGTGCTATATATTAATATGTTAAAATTGTTAGAGTTAATCATTATTTTTAAATACAGTCCTGAATTCTAAAATTGATATTTTTTTTAACTTCACATAATTTTAATTTTCTTTAAATAAAAAACTTTGTAGATACTTTTAGATATAATTTTATAGAACGTGTGATATTAGTAATTGCAAAAAAATTATTGCACGCAATTAAAGAAACTTAGGTAAAATTTCTAATTATTTTCAACAGAATAACATTTTAAAAGATGATAGATACTCTAGCTAATATCAGCAAATATAAAACACAGTTTTATAAATTATGTAAATTTTTAATTTTTTGTCAAACGAAATACTTTAGTTTCGTACAAATAGCTGCGATAACAATGATTGCAATAAAAAAAAAGTACATACTTTTTTCATTTCAATATATTTGATTATTATTCAAATGACGTTTTATGGAAAATACACCGCTTAAGGAGTTTTTATTTCTGGTGTAATCATTAAATTTCACTATATTTATTAACTATTGATAATTATTTGTTATAATTTTGACTATATACTTGCTAGATTTCAAAGATGTGTCTAGGATTTATTTTTAGTGGGGTAGCAAAGTATATTTTGTTCATTGATAAAGTTTTTTTCTAAAAGTTTAAATAAAACAGTTTAGAAAATGTGTAAGTGACTGCTATTAAACAGGACGACTCTTTATAAAAAAATTAAGTACTTTAAGCATGAAATGATTTAGGTTTTAACTTTTGTAAAAGCGGGAAATATTAACTTTGTATATATTTAAATAAAAGCTTTTAATAGTCAAATTAAAACTGTAATAAAATTTTTTAGTTAAATTTATACTTTTTAATACCTAAAATTATATTTCTAAATCTGTCTTACTTATTTTTTTTAGATATCAGTCACTGCGTCTTGTCTTTTGTTTTTGATAAAAATTGTATTTTTTGATCTTTGCTTTTTGAACCAGCAAAGAATAAGCTACTTATACACAATTACATTAGTACAAAACGAATAAGAAAATGTTGTTGCTTTAGTAACAAAAATGACCTAACATATTATGAGTTATAACAACGTAATATCCGGTTTTGTCATATGCAAAGTAAAATACAATACCAAGCTTGATGAGAGATGCTCTCTTCGAGCTTTAACAAATTGTTAAACTTTATGCTTACATAGTTTATAGCCACTGTTATTAAACAAACTCTCAAAAAATTCAATTTTAAAAATAATTATTCTTTCTAAAATTGTTTTTATTTTTAATCTGTATAATACTTTTAAAATAAATATCTCGATAAGCAAAAGCTTACTTATAGTTCATGTTAAATGTTTTTCTATTAGTAAAATTTCTCATAAAATAAGTATTTGTGTTTATTTGTTAAACATTAATCGCTAACAAAATATAAGCATTGCAAGATATGTAAGAGTTTGGTATATCAAAAAACTCATAATACTTTATAATGTAATAAGATTTAAATATCCACATCGTTAAATAAAATGTTTTAAAATTTATCTGCATATTACATATTAAAAAACTACTTTTTACTTATTGTTACTTATTGATTAGCTAAAACAATTTAGTTTCATACAAAATAACTGCCTAGGAACAACTGTTATAGAAAAAACATAATTTTATTTTTTTGTTTTCCTTGTTTTTGAATATTTCTTAAAGCAATTATGTTGAAAAAGCAACACTAATGGTGCTTATTCTTTTAAACAATTACTGTTTAACATATTCTGGATAAAATAAAATAAAGGTATGTTAAGTTTTATTTTATATCTATAAGTTTAAAACTTATTTAATATCAAAATAGATAATCATACAAAATGTTTAAAACAACAGCAATGTTATAAGACTTTTATTTAATAATTGTCACAAAGTATAAAAAGAATAACTACAAACTTTTTGTTTTGTACGTATTATATCTGTTTTACCAAATTGATGTACTAGTTATTACAAAATGTAGAAACATATTATTTTATTATTTTAAACTTGGATAGGCAACTTATCTAAACTGCAATTCAAAAATTTAATGGTCTTTAGTACATTTACTTGAAATTTTCACATTCTTCTAAATGTAATATTGTAATAAGCTTACCATTCAATTGATTGTAAAACCATTAATCAACCTAAAACATGTTTTTTGTAATTAAATTTGTTTAAATACTCATTAATTGTTAGTTTTAGCATTTTTAGTACCAACTTTATTCAAACTGATGTTTCAAAGAATATACTACTTGTTTGTAATAATTACAATACAAATGTTTGTAAATAACCTATTTTCATTTAATATAATTAACTTTTCAAGTCAGCAAAAACAAACGTTTTTTAGTATAATTGAAATATTAGTATAGTGGATTTTGAAATAGCTATAACGAGACTTCCGGTTTTGTTATATGCAAATACACCTAAAGTACAGAGCTTACTAAACAATGCTTACTTTTTTGAAACTATTTCACCTTTAATAAATACAAAATAAACTTTTTTTATCTATGGTTTTTTTCATTAGATTTCTAAAATACTTTTAACTACTTTTAGTTTATAGTGTATATTTGTTAGTTAAATATTTAAAAAGTATTTATATAAAAGTCAAAGTAAATTAAAAAAAAAATTAAATTAAACCGAATTTTATGACTTTTAAGTTAAGCTTTCAAAATAACTTAGAAAAAATAACTTTAAATAAAATAAATTTACATTAGTGGAAAAAGCTTTTGTAGAAAAAAAATTTCTACAGAGTTAAATTATATTGTTTTATTAAAGCTACGAAATATTTAAAAATGAGGTTCCAGATAACAACAAAAAACTAAACTCAAAAAGGCAAAATATAAAAGAAACAAAAGAAAATTAAAACATTAATCAAGACATACTATTGTTTAAAACTAAAGAAATTAAAGAAAAAGTTTTAAAATAGAAAAAGAAAAAATCCTCGGAATATAAACATGATTTTATAAAACATCAAAAAAATGTACACAAATCAAGATAAAATACAAAAAAAAATCTTTTTACTTAAAAGTTTGTATCTTGCACTGCAGTCATCTTTCTGTATTGTTCTAGTCTGTAAATGGTGTAAATAATCAAAATAATATTTTTAACATGTGAAAATTTTAATTAGTCCTTTAATTGCATTAAAGTTTTATTTTTTTGAATTATTTAATTAAGCATTAGTTTAATTTCTTTTTTAATGTTTATGAGCTAAAAACAATAGTTTACACAATTATTTAAAATCATAATTCTATGTTGTATTAATAATATAAACTAGTCTAGAAAAACCCTTAAAAGACTTATTTCAAGAAGCAAGACAAATGATTTTGTTTATTTAGAATAATTTTAAAGCTGTAAACTTTTGTATTTCGTACAAATAATACATAACTACTTATTTTATAATTTATATTATATTGTATAATTTTTTTAGATAGAAAAGAAACATTTTATTTGGGATTTACATATAAGTAGTATAAAGAGTAAAAATACATATAAATTTCTAAATGGTATTATATTCAAAAATGCTTAAGGAAAAATAAAACAGTAATAATTTTTAATAAGTAAAAGTGTTTATACTTATTTCAAAAGAATATACTTAAATTTGTTTATTAATTTTTTATAAGCTCAAAAAGATACACTAAGGTCAGTATTAAAAACCCATGCAATACGTTAGAAACAATATTTTTTTTTACCGTCAGTAATGACTTCGTTATAATTTTAGTTAATTTAGTGTTTTAGTTGCTTGAAAACTTTAGAATATCCTTTAATGTAATACGGAAAGTGTAAAAACAAGTTTTTTTTTTTTGTAAAAGAAATTATTTAAAAGAATAACAATAACTAAACTTAACAATGTTTAGTTTTAATTTCGTTCATGGCTAATTATACTTTTTATAGTCAAGTATAAAAACTTAAAGTAACATGTTGCTACTTTTTGTTATGTAAAAGGTTATATAAAAGATACTTTACCAAGCTTTAACTTAACTTAAGTGTTAAACTTTTACTAAAAAGCCCTGGTAGCAATTTGTAACATACTTATTAAAATAATGTGTTCACTACAATGTCTTTTAAAGTTAGTAATCCGTATATAAAAACAGTGCAAAAAACTAACAAAAAAAAACTTGTGTAAAACTTCTAAAAGTAAAACTTGTGTGAAAATTTTTTATTTATTTAAATAACCGTCTAGCAAAAAATTTATGATAAGAAAGCTGTAATTTGTCCTTAATTTGCAAATAGTAAGGCAAAATTTGTCTTCTGTACTTTACACATATGTTTCTATGTAGACAACAAGAAAAAAAAAGAGTAAAAAAAAACAAGTTAAAAATATATTTAAATAAATAGCTTTTAGTAAAAAAAAATAACTAAATGATATACTAATCGAAGTTAAGTAGCATGATAAAGATAGACCACAGGAAAGTTAACATAATTCAAGTTTAATTTCGTAAACTTTTATATAGGCTTAAGTTAAAATGTCAGTAATTTACAATTGAAGAATATACTGTAATGACTCAATTTAAAACATTTTGGTATAACTTTTTTAATTAATTATTAATTTTTTCTAAAAGTAAACATACTCTTTAGTAAGTTTGATTATAGTTTGTGATTGTTTCAAAACTCTCTGCCATAAATCGTGTTGAGTCTGTCTCATTTAATTACTGGAAAACTCTAATTTCGTTTCTGTTTTCTTCTTTTTAACTACAGAGTCAGTAAATATCTGTATTTTTTTATTATAATGGCCTGTTTCCAATAAGTACATACACAGTGGTAAACTACTCAAATTACTTCCTAAAAGTTTCAGAATCAGCATTTAAGTTAATCATCTTTTTGTTTTAACATTTTAATTAATTTTAATTTTGTTTCAAAGTAAATATTTAAAGAATTATTTTAAGATTACTTTTTAACAATATTCAGAGATATAAAATCCTACAATGTAATCTTTAAAAGTGACTTTTAATTAATTTTTTAAACCCCTTTTTATAAAGTAACCATAAAGGAATTGACGACTGAAACAAAATCATCATTGCATTAAGATATATTAAAACGAATAAACATAACAGTAAAGGTACACCAGTGAATATACATATAATATATATATTTTTAACTAACAGTCATTGTAACTGGCTCGTATGCGATGTTGTTTTGAACAACTCCGACGTCTAATTTCACGCTTGTTTGATTTTTGAATTTGGTTAATCTATAGAAGAAAATTATTATATAAAACTCTTGTTTCAAACTTGGGTTTACTAGCTTTTAATTTAAAAATCAATTTGTGGCAAGAAACTACGGAAAACAACACCAAATAGTATCCTCTAAATGAGCAAGACGTGAATTATTTATAAACTTATTTAGCTATTTTATTATAAAGTACTTTTAAAGTAAAAACATTTAGCAGATATCGCTTCTTTAAATCAACATTTTATTATACGTTTGTTTGGGTTCATCTATAACAGGGGTCGGCAGGCAGTTGGTGCTGGCTGGCCAAATTTCAAGTTTTCAAAGTCTTCGCGGGCAGCAGTTTTAGTTTTAGTCACATTTGAACAATATTTTGCTTTTAGTCTTACTAGAGAAAGTTTTACTTTTATTCACTTTGATGTTTTAAATTACTTTTAATTATACAGAGAAAGTCTATTTAAATTATAAATACTTTATAGAATAAAATTTACATTGACTAATGTACTTAAGTCTTAATAAACTATGTACTTTCTTAAAGACTAACTGGTTAAACTTAATATTTTGTAATTTTACTTATAACCTAACTCTGTATAAAAATTCGAGCTTAAAAATATTTTAGAGGTCACTTTTATGCCTTGTTTGTACTATTAACCCTTTTTCTGTGTTTCTAAAAATATTTATTAAAAAAAAAATTGCGTCTAAATAGTTTACACTCTTTATAAAATTCATTAATTAATTAACTAAATGAATCTAATACCTATTTGTTATGAAAAAATCTAAAACAAATGTTTAACCTGATTTACTCTCAAATACTTTAGTAAAATACCTAGTTAGTAATTAATTAGTATTTTACATGATTGCCACTTTAACAGCAAAGTGTCTAAGTTATATCAAAACAGCCAAGTTAATTAAAAGTTGAAAAAGCGTAAAACTTACTGTTAATCAAGCTTAAATACCTAATTGAAATATCATCACTATAAAAAGTACATAATATGTAAGAAGACAAGAAAGAAAAATACAATTAGTAAACTACATTACGGTTGTAAAAACTATTCTGAGAATTCGAAGATTTATTCAAAGTGTTTAAAATAAAAGTTTCACACACACTTGAGTCTTAAAAAAATGTCTTAAACAGGTTTAACTAGTCTGTATTCTTATAACGTTTAATCTAGCCTACTTGTGTAGCAACCCTGTTTAAAAGAAAGTTCACAAAATAAAGAAATAACGAAGTTTATTAAGAGTGAACTAAATATAAATCAAAAAAAAAAGTATTATAAGTCAGTTTCAATGGACAATTACGGTTTATTAAACCCTTTTAACAAAAGTATAAAAGCTTATTAAGCCTTTAATGAAGAAGAATAACTAACTTTTTTTAAGAATTGTAGCAATTCTTTATCTGCAATAGAAATCTTGTATTTGAAAAGAGTAAATGTGAAATATAAGACGAGCTATAAGCATAGAAAAACGTTGTTTAGGAATTTTTGCAATTAGCCGTTATTATAAAAAAAGTTTTTATCTAAAGACAAGTTTTAAAAATTGGACGATAGAATTCTTAAACTGATACAGACATTACGATAACCAAATTAGTATGCATTTTATTAAAAAAATCAAATGTTACATTTTCTAAAGAAATCATTTGAACATATCTAACAATTACCTATACTATATATTAGCTGTTGATAGTTTTTGAATATAATAGAACGTTACATTTACCTTTTTTTATCGTTTTAAGTTTTATCTTAAATAATAGTAAGACAAAAATTTACGACTAAGCAAGTTTGATTCAAAATTAGAACACTTTATGAATTAAAGATGTTATTTTCTATTTTACTATAGAATAATATTTAACATTTATTTATTGTAAATATATTGAAAGATAAAAACAATGCTACTATAGTCTCATAAAAATGTCAAAAAACATCTAAATTACCAAATTTTCACCTACTCTTGTTTCGAATACAATAGCAAAATTTTAACAATATTTCTCTATAATCGTTTAAATATATCCTAATTAGATGCAATTTTATGTTACAAAGTAATAAAAAGTACTATACTACTAGCAGCATAATAAAAAATTGCATGCAGACTTTGAATTCAGAACTACTTGGCTTCCGGTAATGTTATATTTAAAAAAATGTAATAATGCTTACTTTCTTTGATCTTTCAATTAGATTTAAAAACAAAAAAAAATCAAAATTAAAATTTAAAAAAAAGTTAAAATTATGATTTTTAGATTTATAGATGTATAGTATATAAAATAGATAACAAGTGCTATATATTAATATGTTAAAATTGTTAGAGTTAATAATTATTTTTAAATACAGTCCTGAATTCTAAAATTGATATTTTTTTTTAACTTCACATAATTTTAATTTTCTTTAAATAAAAAACTTTGTAGATACTTTTAGATATAATTTTATAGAACGTGTGATATTAGTAATAGCAAAAAAATTATTGCACGCAATTAAAGAAACTTAAATAAAATTTCTAATTATTTTCAACAGAATAAAATTTTAAAAGATGATAGATACTCTAGCTAATATCAGCAAATATAAAACACAGTTTTATAAATTATGTAAATTTTTAATTTTTTTTTAAACGAAATACTTTAGTTTCGTACAAATAGCTGCGATAACGATGATTGCAATAAAAAAAAAGTACATACTTTTTTCATTTCAATATATTTGATTATTATTCAAATGACGTTTTATGAAAAATACACCGCTTAAGGAGTTTTTATTTCTGGTGTAATCATTAAATTTCACTATATTTATTAACTATTGATAATTATTTGTTATAATTTTGACTATATACTTGCTAGATTTCAAAGATGTGTCTAGGATTTATTTTTAGTGGGGTAGCAAAGTTTATTTTGTTCATTAATAAAGTTTTTTTCTAAAAGTTTAAATAAAACAGTTTAGAAAATGTGTGAGTGACTGCTATTAAACAGGACGACTCTTTATAAAAAAAATTAAGTACTTTAAGCATGAAATGATTTAGGTTTTAACTTTTGTAAAAGCGGGAAATATTAACTTTGTATATATTTAAATAAAAGCTTTTAATAGTCAAATTAAAACTGTAATAAAATTTTTTAAATAAATTTATACTTTTCAATACCTAAAATTATATTTCCAAATCTGTCTTACTTATTTTTTTTAGATATCAGTCACTGCGTCTTGTCTTTTGTTTTTGATAAAAATTGTATTTTTTGATCTTTGCTTTTTGAACCAGCAAAGAATAAGCTACTTATACACAATTACATTAGTACAAAACGAATAAGAAAATGTTGTTGCTTTAGTAACAAAAATGACCATACATATTATGAGTTATAACAACGTAATATCCGGTTTTGTCATATGCAAAGTAAAATACAATACCAAGCTTGATGAGAGATGTTTTTTTCAAGCTTCAATAAATTGTTAAACTTTGTGCTTACATAGTTTATAGCCACTGTTATTAAACAAACTCTGAAACAATTAAATTTTATAAAGAATTATTCTTTCTAAAATTATTTTTATTTTTAATCTGCGTAATACTTTTAAAATAAATATCTCGATAAGCAAAAGCTTACTTATAGTTCATGTTAATATATATTCTATTAGTAAAATTTCTCATAAAATAAGTTTTTTTCAATTTGTTAAACATTGGTCGCTAACATAATATATAGCATGCAACTATATGTAAGAGTTTAGTATATTAAAAACCTCGTAGATACTTTATAATGTAATAATATTTTAGTTATCCACATCGCTAAATAAAGTGTTTTTAAATTGATCTACATATTAATAAACTACTTTTTACTTTTTATTACTTATCGATTAGCTGAAACAATTTAGTTTCACACAAAATAACTGCCTACGAACCACTGTTGTAAGATAAAACATAAGATTATTTTTTTGTTTACAATGTTTTTGAATATTTTTAAGGGAATATGTTAAAAAAGCAACACTGATGGTGCTTTCTTTTTCTAAATAACTACCGTTAACATAATCTGATAAAAATAAAATACAGGGTAGTTAAGTTTTGTTTAATACCTATACGTTTAATTTGATTAACATTAAACAAGAAAACCATACAAAATATTTAAATCAACAGCAATTTTATAAGACTTTAGTTAATAATTGTTACAAAGTATAAAAAGTATAATTTTAAACTTTTTGTTTTAAACGTTCTATATTTATCTTACTATAGTGATATATTAATATTAATAAAATGTAGAAACATATTATTTTATTGTTATAAACTTGAATAGACAACTTATCAAAACTGCACTTCAAAAATTAAAATTTTTTAATGTAATATTGTAACAAGCTTACCATTCAATTTATTGTAAAGCCATTCAATAGAAAACATGTTTTTTGTTATTAAATTTGTTTAAATATTAATTAATTGTTAGTTTTAGCATTTTTATTACTAACTTTATTCAAACTGATGTTTCAAAGGATATACTACTTGTTTGTTATAATAACAATACAAATGTTCGTAAACAACCTATTTTCATTTAACTTAATTAACTTTTCAAGTCAGCAAAAACAAATGGTTTTTAGTACAATTGAATAATAAGTATAGTGGATTTTAAAATAACTATAACGAGACTTCCGGTTCTGTTATATTCAAAAACACCTAAAGTACAAAGCTTACTAAACAATGCTTACTTTTTTGTAGCTACTAAACCTTGAATAAATACAAATTTACTTCTTTTACTTAGATGTTTTTAAGTAGAATTGTAACATATTCACAAGTACTCTTAACTTTAGTGTTTCTAAAGATAATTTTTATAAATATAAAACTATATAAAATATAAAAAAGCTATACTTAAAATTTCACTGAGCTCTATGATGTTCAAATAAAGTTTAGGGAAAAAAGTAGTTTTAATTAGAAAATAAAATCTTTTTTGATTAAAAGAAAAAAATAATACTACAGAGTTAAATGATTTTTGTTTTATTAAAGCTACGAAATATTAAAAATGAGGTTCTAGATAACAACAAAAACAAACTCAAAAAGGCAAAATATAAAAGGAAGAAAGGAAAACTAAAACATTAATCAAGACATACTATTGTTTAACACTAAAGAAAATAATAAAAAAAGTTTCTGAATAGAAAAAGAAAAATGCTGGGAATATAAACATGATTTTTAAAAACATTAAAATAAAATTACATAAATCAAGATAAAATACAAAAAAAAAAGATTTTTTTACTTAAAAGTTTGTATCTTGCACTGCAGTCATCTTTCTGTATTGTTCTAGTCTGTAAAAAAAGATATAATTATTTATAATTGTTTAACATATAGCAAATCTTAATTCGGTTTTTCGAATTCTTATAGCTGTTTTTTATTGAATTTTCTAGTTGTGCATTAATTTTTTTTATGTTCTTGAGATAAATATAGTAATTAAAAGTTTTTAAGCTATTCAAATTCATAGCACTATGATATACTAAAGTTATAAAACAGTTTTCATAAAACCTTGAAAATATTTGTTTTGAGAAGCAAAACAAAACTTGTCCAGTTAGAATCATTTTCAAGTTAGTCTTACCTTATGTTTTTCGTACAAATATTACGTAACTACATAGTGAATTTTATTAGACAAAAAATTAAACATTTTAATTAGGATCTACTTTTACGTAGTATAAAAAGTTAACATGTATTTTGATTTCTAACAAATGTTATAATCAAAACTGCATAGAGAAAAAAAAGTAAAATAAGTTTATTTTAAAAACTGTTTTTGAAAATTTCAAAAGTACAACTTCAAATAATTTTTAGATATTTTTTTTATAAATTTAAAAAGTATACACTCAGGCCAGTGCTAAAAGTCCATGCAAAAACGTTAGAAGCAAATTTTACAGTAGAAATAGTTGCTTTCAGTAATGACTTTATTATAATCTTAGTGAAAAATGTTTTAATTTATCTTAAAAACTTTAGAATTTTTATTATATAAATCTAGATAAAAACCATTTTTTATTAAATTGAAATTATTTAAAAGTACAACAAAAACGAAACTCAAAACTGTTTTGTTTTTATTTTGTACATGGCATATTCTTTTAAGAGTGAAGTAGAAGAAAAAATACTGCTGCTTTTATTATGTAAAAGGTAATAGAAAAAATTTTTACTAAGTTTTAACTTAATTCAAAAGTTAAACTCTTAATAAAAGGTCCTGGTAGTTATTTTAACATACTTATTAATTGATGTGTTCATTACAATGTCTTTTAAATTTAGTAGTCTTTATACAAAAACAGTGCAAAAAACTATCAAAAAAACTTGTGTAAAACTTCTAGAAGTAAAACTTTTGTGAAAACTTTAAGTTTTAATTAACCGTTTAGCAATAAATTTATGATAAGAAGGCTGTAGTTTGTCCCTCATTCGCAAATAGTAAGGCAAAATTTGTCTTCTGTACTTTACACATCTGTTTCTATGGAAGCAGCAAGAAAAACAAAAACATTGTAATTACCAAGAAGTTAAGAAGTTATTTAATTAGATGTTTTTAGTAAATATTGAATTTTTATTTCTAGCCAATCGATGTTAACTAGCATGAATTAGATATAGTTAAGTAAGAAATAAAACAATTCAAAACTTAACTTAATAATTTTTACATAAGCTGAAGTTAAAATGATGGCTATTTTTTATCAGAGGCATCATGTTAATGACTCAGTTTAAAACATTATGATATAAGTTTTTTTTTAAATAACTATATATGTTACAAAAAATAAAACATACTCTTTAGTAAGTTTGATGATAGTTTGCGATTGTTTTAAAACTCTCTGCCACAGTTCATGTTGAGTCTGTCTCATTTGGTTACAAGAACACTCTGGTTTTGTTTCTGTTTTCTTCTTTTTAACAACGGAATCAGTAGAGATCTTTTTGAAAAAATTGTTTTAATATACAAATTTCTTTTTAAGACAAGTACATATAGAACGGTTAACTACTAAAATTACTTTTGAAAAGTTTTAGAAACAGCATTTAAGTTTATCATCTTACTAATTTAAAATTTTTAATCAAGTCTGATTGTATTTAAAAACAAATATTATTTTTTTTTTTAATTTAAAAATATAAAATCAACCAATGGAAACTTTAAAAGCATTAGTAATAACTTTTTATTTATTTTTTTAACCCCTTTTCATAAATTAACCATATTTCAAAGAAATTGACGACTAAAACATAGGTATTGTTAATTAAGATCTATAAAAACGAATAAACAAAACATTTAAAGTAATTCAGTGAATTTATCTGATATATACTTTATATATATGTTTTCAAACTAACAGTCATTGTAACTGGTTCGTATGCGATGTTGTTTTGAATTACTCCGACATCTAATTTCACGCTAGTTTGATTTTTGAAATTGGTTAACCTATAGAAAAATAAATAGTACTTTAATTTACTGACTTTTAATATAGAAATCAATTTATAATAAGTAACTACATAAGTAAACACCTAATAGTATCCTCTAAGTTAGCGTGACGTGAATGATATATAAACTTATTTAACTGTTTTATTATAAAGTACTTTTAAAGTAAAAACATTTAGCAGATATGGCTTCTTCAAATCAACATTTTGTTATACGTCTATTTGAGTTCATTTGTAAGTACAAACTTACTTTTAAGTTTTATTTTAAGTAATTCAATAAAAAAATATCATCGTAGTTATTAATAACTGTTAAATTTTTTTTATTAAATTTAATTGACTTTTACACGTGTTAAAAGCTAAAGAATAGGTAAATAAACAGTTTATAAATAAATTAAAGAAAAAAGATATAAAGATATGTTTACATAAAACGAGAAATAACATACATAAACGAGAATAAAAGTTTGTTTATACTAACGTGTATTTGGCTTCCTTCAGTCGAACAACCTCGTTCAAACCTTCCTTCACGTAATAACTCGCGTCACGTGGCAAATCGTCATAACGCCACGTGATCACCACCTCATCAGTGACGTCATCGCTCGTGACGTTGTACTGCGGAACTTTCAACCTGAGCGGAACCCACTGTGACGTCATCATCGGTTGCTTGCTGTAAACCGCGCGAAATTTCGCCGCGTAAACCTTGGAGGCGTTGAGGTTTCTGTATGAGTTTGTAAACTAAAATAATTTAACCAGTGTTTAAATGTAACCAATGAATATATAAAAAAAAGTAAAGTTTGGTTAAATTATTCATCTATGAATATCTAATGTCATGCTTTATAACAGAATTTAATTTAAAAACAATAACATTTGTGAGAGTGTAGTAAAACTTGTCTCTTTATTCAAGTTTTTAAAGCTAAAATACAAGTTTTTATGACATTTTATTTGATATCTCAACTTAGTAAGTTTTATAAAAACTGATAAATTTAACTTGCATGTTTTATAATTAGAAAAAAACATGGTTTTTGCAATGTGGTAAGAAACAGTTAATTTACTGACTGCTTACGTATCAAATAGTTACACCTTATGAAACTTGAGTTCGAACTAACTCGATGCAAATGTTGTTATCAGTGCTCGTGTACAAAGTACCGCCTTCGTTTCCGTCCATGCTCTCTGTGACGTCATAAGGAGTCAATTGAACCTGGTACTCAGCAGTTCCGTTGTATTTGGAAGGCATCCATGAAAAATTTGCTGCATTTTCACCGTTAGATGAAAGCTGTTAGCAGTAGTATAAAATAAATAAAATGGTAAAAACTTGTTTAAGTTTAGAAAAGTATGAAGAAGTAATCTGACTTTACCGACTAAAAAAGTCTGTTAGGAGAAAAAACGTACAAACATACATATTAGTATTTTGAAACACTAATTATTTCAAAAAAAATTATTTAGAGACAATGAAAACAATTTTATTTTGTTTTTATATGTTTATACTATTGTGTATTATATTTAAATCTACACATATTTGTTATTGTATTTACTTCAAGTTTTAGTTTTTCAAACAGCATTTGCACGTTCTTTCTACGGGAAAGCAGCTTTTCTCCGCTTTTTAGCTCCACATATATCTCAAACGTGTACATTTGTCCGG
>NW_028140149.1:0-33988 GCF_965202585.1 Thalia democratica | reverse complement strand
TAAAATTTTTTACTTATAATGCTCTTAAATAAAAATTTTTAAGTAACTATTCATAAAAGTAGTAAATGACAGGTATGTATAATTAATAAAAAGTAAGTTTCTTTAAAATTTTTCTCATCGAAAAAGTATGTGTTTACTACTTTAAGAGTTAACCAAAAGGTTTCAATTTTTTACATCTTTAAATTTTTAATAACTTAATTTTTACATCTTTAGGGGCTTGTTACTTTTTTGTTATAACATTTTGAAAAGGGGGTGTTATTATGAAAATGAGTTTAAAAGCCCCTGGTCTAAACTATTTTTTTTATTAAGATTATATATATAAAGTTTTGAGCATTTTAAAGCTTTTAGGTTATTTACGATTTTAATAACAGTGTATTTTTCAGAGTATACTTTTCGAAGATATCATTTACGTTGAAGTGTCTCTGAAAATTGACCACATTATAAATTGTATCGTACCGTGGTGTGGTATACAACTAAATAACGAAAAGTTTTTTTTTCTTACACAAGGTCCTTAGACTGAACTTTTTTAGCGCCTATTTTATCGTTCGGTAAGTATAAGTAATATTAATAAGCAATCTAACTACTGTTAAGGTTGGTGTTATTAATCCAGATTTAGCCTATTTAAGTTGGTAGCATATATTTTTTAATTTGTACTGTCTACTTAACAAAGTACCTACCAAATGCTTATTTTTTGAAATTTTGATAACGATTCTTTTTCTTTGTTTTTATTTTGCTTTTTCATTAGCTGTGTTTAGTTGTTGTTTCAAGTTCCCATGGTATACTTCTAGCAATTTAAAACAAGTTGTATTCTTTTTATTGTGAATTTCAAAAACTAATTAACCTTTATTCAATATTTAAAACTTGAACAACATGTTTTTCTATAGATATATATTTTTTTTTCATTCATATACTTAACTACAAATTTTGTATGGATTGCAGTTTTATTATTTTTAATTGCAGAATCACAGTCCGAAAATCCGTACGCGGAAAAACTCAGTTATTGTCAGAATTTTTTTCATAAATGTCTTTTATTTTTTTTTAATACGTGAACCTTTTTCTTAAATTAATTCCTTTGTTAAACTTATTAACAACTTATTTTATTTCAAAACATTGTGAATTGTTAGCAGTATACTTTACCTTTTCTGAGTGATCATCTATAATTTTTAAACTCTAATCATAAGTTTTATTGTACTTGTATTATTTTTAGCACTAAAGTATCAATATTAAAGCTTGCAAAGCTTTCCTGTAACACTTTCCATTTTTTTTAAATTATTAATTTGTTTTAGTTTTTAAGTTGTTTTACAGATACTATTACGTGGTTTAACTTTCCATATTAACCAAATTTCATAGTTTTTACTATGAAGTGTTATAATTTGAAAATATTTTAAACACTTCTTGAGATTCTCAAGCAAAAACAAATTAAAAAGCAGAACTTTTTTTATTAATAGTAAGACTTGTATCTTATAGTAAGCTGGCTAAGTCAAATTTCGTTTCTAGTTTTTAATGGTTAAAAACAATGACAAAAATTAAAAGTTGTGAAATTATTTTTTACCAATCTATAATTCTTAAAAGAAAAATATAATATTTCAATAAAAATGTGTTATATGCAATAAAAGTAACTAAAATAGTAAAGCTTTTTCAACGTTTGTTATTTGAAATAGAATAATTTCATTAAAATTGCATAACCGTTTTATATATTTGTTTTATATATTGATTATATTAACAACTGCATATAGCATTCGTATGGCTTAAACTTAAATAGTCAGATCTTTAACTTGAGTTAATAATTTGTATTATGCTAAAAAACAGCATCAAATGTATAGCTATTGTTAGTGTTAGATTTTTAAAGTTGATAACAAAATTATTAAATAAAAACTATATTTACAGTAAATCATAAAAAAATGATAAAAAAAACTAAAAGTATATTTTTAATCTATAGACATAATTAAAGTTTGTAGAAACTTTGAATAATATTAACTCTACTTTAGTGCTTAAACCAGTATGTCATATTTGTTTCATAAGTATTTCGATATTGGTTGTTATGAACTGAAAATGAAAACTGACATTATTTAAAACTTTAAAAATCACTCTGTGAACACTTAAATATTAAACATTTAACTAAATGAAATATAGTAAGATTAATACTTAATTTTAGTAACATTTTAAAGATTTGGAATTAATTGTGATCAAAAAGTTTTAGTTTAAAAAAGAATTTTTAAGATTAATTCATTCATTATGTAAATATAAATTATTTTTGTTTTTTTTAGCACCTTAAAGAAATAAAAACATAGATTATTTTAATGTTATATAAAAACTTATAGCGTTTGGTGGTGTTTATAGCCTAAATAAGCTTATATAAATTTTATAATATCAATTTTAATTAACTAATCGACTTTTTGTAAAACTTTTAAAAATAACAAACTGCACAAAAACAAAATCGACTATCTTTATTGAAAAAGAAAAAAAAATCACTTGGAAACCTTAACAATTTTCATTAGTAAATATCTTTAAAATAAAGTTTAAACAGTATTTCATATTAAGTTTACTTTTTATATCCAAATTTAAGTTTACGAACGTGAAGATCTGATTATCTAATAAAGAATAAAAAAGTTAACTCAGAATGAAAAAAATCAACAAAATTTTATCATAAAAACACAGAAATTAATAAAGAAGTTAACAAAGTATTTGGGCAATGATGTTACAACGCAATACAAAACATGAGTTTGAAAATCAAAGTTTTTATAAACATAAATAAAAAATTTTGAATTTTAAATTCAGACAAAATATCCGTTTAAAGGTTTAACACTTTTATGCACTTTAGAATATCAAATTTAACACAAATTTAGTACAAAAGTAACATCGAATAAAAGAAAGTTTTTGGCTTTAACTCCGTTTGACTACTTCTAAATGTAAAACTACGTTGTTATGGGTTCAAAACATATAACAATAAAATCATAAAAATAAAAGAGCACAGTTTCCGAACTTATATGAAACACAAATAATATTACACATCAACATGAAGAAAAAATTGCATAAAAAGTTATCAAGTTAGCAACAAAGTAGTTTTTAAAAAAACAGAATTAAGTAAATTAAATAATATTGCAGCAGTTTAGTCCTTTTTGCAGGCTTCTCTGCATAAGTCTCTTAAATGGCCTGAAGTTTTGGTCTTCAATGGAGTCCTGAAAAAAAAAGTAACATATCAAAAATAAAGTTTAGTACTTAATGTAAAAAGTTCTAATAAGTAGAAGTATATAGATAATTTCATTCTAAATTAGTAAGATATAATTTCTAATGAGCCTTACTACGAAAGTACTTAAATAAATTTAAGAAAAATGAAATGATTCTGTTATATTATTTGGAAAAGTTTTACCTCGTAAAATCTGACACCTATTTATACGGATAAAGTTTACTGGAAGTCGGAGATATTTATGTAGCTTATCTAAATTAAAAATTTTAGAGTTTTTTTAATTTGTTTTTTTTTCCACGTGAAAACTACTTGATTGTTTTAATTAAAGTTTTTATTTCAGACAAAAACTGTTTAAATGCTTGAGAGTATTTTAGATGACCAATTAAAATTACTACAGCTAAAAAACTAAATTAAAAGTAGATTACATTTTAAGTTCATACATACATATATACTAATAAACGATTATTTAAGAATTATATTTGTTTTAAACTAAAAATAAAGTTTGTATTTGTTTGTTTTTCATATATATATACTTAATAAAAATATTTAGCACATTTTTACATTGTTATGTTAGTGGCACTGACTGTACTTAATATACAAAAGTTAAAAACAAAAACCATGCAGACTAAAATAAAAATATTATACAAAAAAAAACAAAATGTTAAAAAATTCATGAAAATAAAAACAAACTTTTTCTTTTTCTAAAATAGGACTTTCATCATTAGCGGCATGATTCGGTTTTGGTACTGTAGTTAATAATTAACTTGTTTAAAAAGATAAGAATATTTTACTCAAGTTATTCAGTAAACAAAATAGTATATTACTTTATTTTTAAAAATTAGCATAAGGAGACTAATAACAAGCTTTATATAAAAAAAATATTTTTTCAAAAATGTAAGATAAACCAACCTACTTTGAATTTTATAGAAGCAATATAATTAAAAGATACAGAAAATGTTTAAGAACAAAACAAACAAAAAAAAATAACAAACTATTTTATATTTTAACATGGGCAATACAATAAGTAAAATACAGTAAAAATACAATAAGAAAAACAGAAACATTTTAAACATTTCACAAATAAAATAAGATAACAAACCAACTTTTTATTCTTAATCGAACTGTACCGGATGTATTCTTTACTTCATCTAAAAATATTTATAAATTTGGAGAAGATGTTAAAATAATACTACAAAAAGATGACATAGAATAACCGTAAAATAATATGAATAATTTTAAAACTAATGATTACAGAATTCAAAACCTTAAAAGTGTTTAACAGTTGATTTTTCTAAATGAAATAATATTTAATCAAACACAGTTCAGCTTTTATGTCTATCTCTTTAAGAACTATTAGTTCAGTTTTAAAGAACTTTAACAATACAATTTATTTTAATTAATTTACCATTTTTTAAAAAATCTAAAGTTCTCTTTTTTGTATATATACTTTTTCTATACTTTTAAGTTTTTACAAAAAAAAAGAACTTAACTGCTTACAGTAGGCTAATCTAACAATATGAAATGAACCTTTGGTTTTTGGAATTAAGTTCGAGATGCTATTGTCGTCAGAGATAACTGAATTTACTGAATCTTCTTTATCAAAGCTGCTTTTACAGGGTTCTGTAGGTAAATAGAATTAAAATAGAAATTATAAGCCTGTACAGATAATAAAATGTATAGCTTTAAAAATATTTTTTTTTTTCGACTAACTTTTACATATCGTAAATAAGCTTAGAAAAATTTTATGTCAAAAGTACTCTTAACGTTGTATACACTAGTCGTTAATTTAGTGAAATTTAACAGTGAAAAATAACTAGTTGACCAATTTGAAGTAGATTTTGTAAAATATTAAAGCCGAAAAATTACTTTTGTAATAAAATATAGTAGAAGAAAATACCGACCATGGGTTTTAGGATATTGTATTGGAGTTGTTATTACAAAGATCAAACAATGAAACAATTTTTTAAGCAAATAAAAAAAAAGTAAAAAACAAAACAAAGCTACAAAATACAAGTTCACTTACACAACTAAAGTAACAAGAAAACAATACAGTCACCTTCAGGAGTTAGGGCAATAGGTGTACTGCTATTTGAAGCTGAACAATTTACGTTTGATTGTTCTAAAGATAAAGCGTTTTCATTGGACGGTTCATCAGCCAATGAGCTGTCTTTATTTGAAACTGTAGTAATGTTTAGTTTGTTTTTTTTGTTCTCAAGAGTTTGTTAACATTACAATATGAAGTTCAGTGAGTAATGAAATTGAAAAAAAAAACTTTTTCCAAATGCAAAACAAATATAAAAACTTGTAATGGCTAAGTTTTATTTTCAAAAACTGCTGATCGCTGGACTCGATCTCGCTACCTCCGGCTCACTGAACGGGTAGACAATCACTGTACTACACAACCACCTGTGAGTTGACCTTAATGCTGGTATATAAAGTTAACAAAGTACTTAATGCTTTGATTTTTACAAAACAACTAAAGAGATATCAATTACTAGAGTAGAAATATTATATTTAATTCTTTCAAGACTCTATGATGCCAACTACGTTTCGTTAAGAGACCTCGTAAGTGCAAAAAAATATAAGTAACTTTAATTTTAAACAAGTTTATTTAGCTATTGCTTTCTAACTTTACTATAAATGGTTGTTATACTCTTCACTTGAAATACACGTACAAAGATATGGCTGTTTGTTTTGTACAAAACTTTTACGCGAATTTTGATATTTGAAAATCTTTCATTCAAAAGCTGCATAAGCAGATGTACATATTAAACGCAGTTTTTATTTTTGTTGCTTAAATCTAAATGAAAGAAGTAAACTTATTAAACGCTTCGATAATCAGAAAAATTTAAAATATGTTGATAACAAATATTTCTGCCACATTTTAATTTCAGCTTTAAACTTCTGTTTAAACTTAAAAATTTTTATAAACAGTTAAATGTCTAAAAACCAAACAAACATTAATGTAAAAACTATATAACTTGTTTACAACAATAAATGTGTAACACAAGAGTAAACTAACAAATATATTTATTAAAATATAAGTGCACTTTTTCTTTCATTAAATCAAGTTGACTTTTTTAGAACAAATTTTTTTTAAACCTTATTTTATGTTTGTTTTAGTAAACTTATATTAGTTTTAATATTCAACACCATAAACATTTCAGGTCAATTACATTTATGCTGCAATAAACATGTGAATAAATGTTTATACGGACACCAAGGGGTAACTTAACTTTACAAACTATATTAACACGTACAAAATTATTAATGAAACTGTTAGTCAAAGTAAGTATTGTTTTATTAACTGTAAAAGAACTAACTAAATTAATAGACTTTATAAAAAAGCTGTATTCTTCTAAGTAGACTGTAATTATTTAAATTTATGCAAATTTTTACGCAACAAAATTGAATGATTATGAACGAGTTAAACATTTTTTTTGGATTTTTTTCTTTTTCGTTTTAAACTTGCCAATAATTAAAAATAAGCATTTCCATCGTTCTTTGCGGAAATTTTCATGCTAAAAAACACCAAAAAAATTATTAAAACGATGAAAAATAAGCAAAATGGAGCTTTAAAACTTCAAAGATTTGAATTTGAACTTTTTGGTTTTTCTAATACCTTTCAAACTTGTAGGTTTTTGCACTTGAAAGCCGATGAGCATATGTTTGACCAACTTTGAAGTCTTCTACTTGCCATAATTTGGAAAAATGTCACATTTCAACACAATTGTCAACTTCTGCTAGAAGCTTCTTGTATCAACAGTGGGTAATTTCCCAGTCTTGTGACTTTTGTTTCTTTTCAGAGATTTTCAACGCAAATTTGGAGAAATAACTAGATATTTCAAACGAACAATGTTTAAGCGTTGACTAAGTAATCGACGGTTTTCAAAGTGAGAGTTACTATAAAAGAAATGTTAAGCATATTAATTCTCAATATGAACTACTATAATTTTTTAGAAGTAATTATAAATTAAACATGGACAACTCGAGCAATTCATCTGAAGGAAATGAGAGCATATATCGGCTATAAATTAACTTTGATCCTTTAAAGCAGAAAAGTAAAAGATGACTATTGCGTGCTAACTGATGCAACGATTCGAGAGGTACAAAACAAGACACGTGACCTGAGCAAACTCATTCGTAAAGCCAACAAGTGTTTGTCGAGCCCGCAGTTAAACTGGAAAACAAAAGCAGCTCTCGGTTGCTGTCGAAAGCTAGTTTGCGTCTTTCTACTGTGCTTAAAATTGCAAAGTAAGATGTTACAAGAGAGAGAGAGAGAGTATGAAGATAAGATACTAGTGTCTTTCAAATTTATTGACAGCAAATTTATGCTTAGATATAACCTCAAGTTAGAACGTTAAATAATTGTATCTGTTAGTTTAAGTAAGATACACCTTATCCATTACTTATTATGTACATACCATTAGTCTTGATTAAAACAAAATTAATAATTTACAATCCAAAAGATATGTCCATATACAACTAGTGTGTAAGTAAAAATTATTAAGTTTATATTGTATGCGACTACAGGGTCATGACGTAATAATTGTAAGTAGGTGAAAACAAAAAATATTACAAAATTACCTGAAAATTTGTGGACAAAAACGGAATTTTGTAAGTGTCTAATTTAAAAGATGTCCAAACTTTATTTATACAATTTAAGACTTAAATACTTACTTATGTAAATGGAGAATTTTAGCTTAGTTTCTGTCTAAGTGGCATAAACCTTCCACATACTTAAACCTTAGATATACTACTTACAAAAGTATATAGTTCTGTACCATTAAGAATGCAATGTACCAACATTAATAACATATTTTACACAACCATCGTTTACCTCTTTCAAAGCTAACGACGCTTAAATCTCAGTAAGTAAACTACTAGTGTAACTCAAACAAATGATACAGGAACTGATCCAAGTAAAACATCAAAAAAAGTTAAGAACTGCTGGTCTAAAGTATAATTTAGTACTAAACTAAGAATTTATTTGCTGTTTATGAGACTAGGTCACTTAAATAATATAACTTTTTGAATTGCAATAGAATGATACTGATAAAGTAAACTACAACGAAAAACTGTTGTGTTACTTTTAAATAATTCGAATCACTAATGGATATATACTATTAAACATATCTGTAAATAACACTAAAACTCTGTTAAGTCTTTACTTAACTTTGAGCTATAAGTAGAATCAAATTACTTAACAAAGTACAATACAAACAAAACAATAAAGCTAAGGCTTGTTTAAACAATAACATAAAATAGATAGAAGACTACTCTATCTTATTAGGTTAAATAACTGGTATGTACAACTAGTAAATTTATGAGACAAAATACAATAGAACGATATTAGTAAATCAAATTACAGTAAGTGAAGTGTTCTATATAGAATAATAAATTGATTGTCATAAAATGATAACAATAATGAATTACCTGATTTCAAATGGTTATTGTGTTTTTAGTACTTTCTGTAAGTAAAAGTAGCAAAATTTTCCAGCTGGACAGTATGATTTTGTAGTGTGAACGGCAAGAACTGTTAAAATAATACAATCCTAAGTAATAATTTTTATTTATATTTTTATGGTTACTCTGGCTCTCATACTTGGAAGATAAAAATAGTAAGTATATAAATATATTTTTTTTTAGTTTTTACTCAGAGTATCGAGTATCACAAAATATAATTGATATTTAAATTAAATTACAAACGAGATTCATTCAAACCGCTTAAAGCACGTTTTTTAATAAAAATATACTATTCATTACAAATATAAAGTTTCATTTAGACCTTAAGTCAAACGAACTATGAGTTACCCCATAATCGAGTATCACAAAATATACATGAAATTTAAATTAAATTACAAACGAGATACATTCAAACTGCTTAAAGTACGTTTTTTAATAAAAATATACTATTCATTACAAATATAAAGTTTCATTTAGACCTCAAGTTAAACGAACTATGAGTTACCCCATAATCGAGTATCACAAACTATACTTAAAATTTAAACTAAATTACAAACGAGATACATTCAAACTGCTTAAAGTACGTTTTTTAATAAAAATATACTATTCATTACAAATATAAAGTTTAATTTAGACCTCAAGTATGTTTTGTGTACTCGATTATGGAGCATATCATAATTCGTTAAACTTGAGGTCTAAATTAAACTTTATGTTTATTATGATTAGTATACTTTTATCAACAAAATGCGTTTAATGCAATTTTAATGAATCTCGTTTGTAACTTAATTTAAATTTCAGGTATATTTTGTGTACTCGATTATGGAGCATATCATAATTCGTTAAACTTGAGGTCTAAATTAAACTTTATGTTTATTATGATTAGTATACTTTTATCAACAAAATGCGTTTAATGCAATTTTAATGAATCTCGTTTGTAACTTAATTTAAATTTCAGGTATATTTTGTGTACTCGATTATGGAGCATATCATAATTCGTTAAACTTGAGGTCTAAATTAAACTTTATGTTTATCATGATTAGTATACATTTATCAACAAAATGCGGTTAATGCAATTTTAATGAATCTCGTTTGTAATTTAATTTAAATTTCAGGTATATTTTGTGTACTCGATTATGGAGCATATCATAATTCGTTAAACTTGAGGTCTAAATTAAACTTTATGTTTATTATGATTAGTATACTTTTATCAACAAAATGCGGTTAATGCAATTTTAATGAATCTCGTTTGTAATTTAATTTAAATTTCAGGTATATTTTGTGTACTCGATTATGGAGCATATCATAATTCGTTAAACTTGAGGTCTAAATTAAACTTTATGTTTATTATGATTAGTATACTTTTATCAACAAAATGCGGTTAATGCAATTTTAATGAATCTCGTTTGTAATTTAACTTAAATTTCAGGTATATTTTGTGTACTCGATTATGGAGCATATCATAATTCGTTAAACTTGAAGTCTAAATTAAACTTAATGTTTATTATGATTAGTTTACTTTTATCAACAAAATGAGGTTAATGCAATTTTAATGAATCTCGTTTGTAATTTAATTTAAATTTCAGGTATATTTTGTGTACTCGATTATGGAGCATATCATAATTCGTTAAACTTGAGGTATAAATTAAACTTTATGTTTATCATGATTAGTATACTTTTATCAACAAAATGCGGTTAATCCAATTTTAATGAATCTCGTTTGTAATTTAATTTAAATTTCAGGTATATTTTGTGTACTCGATTATGGAGCATATCATAATTCGTTAAACTTGAGGTCTAAATTAAACTTTATGTTAATTATGATTAGTATACTTTTATCAACAAAATGCGGTTAATGCAATTTTAATGAATCTCGTTTGTAATTTAATTAAAATTTCAAGTATATTTTGTGTACTCGATTATGGAGCATATCATAATTCGTTAAACTTGAGGTCTAAATTAAACTTTATGTTTATTATGATTAGTATACTTTTATCAACAAAATGCGGTTAATGCAATTTTAATGAATCTCGTTTGTAATTTAATTTAAATTTCAGGTATATTTTATGTACTCGATTATGGAGCATATCATAATTCGTTAAACTTGAGGTCTAAATTAAACTTTATGTTTATTATGATTAGTATACTTTTATCAACAAAATGCGGTTAATCCAATTTTAATGAATTTCGTTTGTAATATTGTAATGTTTTTTTAATAAAAATATACTATTCATCACAAATATAAAGTTTAATTTAGACCTCAAGTTAAACGAACTATGAGTTACCCCATAATCGAGTATCACAAAATATACATGAAATTTAAATTAAATTACAAACGAGATTCATTCAAACTGCTTAAAGCACGTTTTTTAATAAAAATTTACTTTTCATCACAAATATAAAGTTTAATTTAGACCTCAAGTTAAACGAACTATGAGTTACCCCAGAATCGAGTATCACAAAATATACATGAAATTTAAATTAAATTACAAACGAGATTCATTCAAACTGCTTAAAGCACGTTTTTTAATAAAAATATACTATTCATTACAAATATAAAGTTTTATAAAGACCTTAAGTTAAACGAACTATGAGTTACCCCATAATCGAGTATCACAAAATATACATGAAATTTAAATTAAATTACAAACGAGATTCATTCAAACTGCTTAAAGCAAGTTTTTTAATAAAAATATACTATTCATTAAAAATATAAAGTTTCATTTAGACCTTAAGTTAAACGAACTATGAGTTACCCCATAATCGAGTATCACAAAATATACTTGAAATTTAAATTAAATTACAAACGAAATTCATTCAAACTGCTTAAAGCACGTTTTTTTAATAAAAATATACCATTCATTACAAATTTAAAGTTTCATTTAGACCTCAAGTTAAACGAACAATGAGTTACCCCATAATCGAGTATCACAAAATATACTTGAAATTTAAATAAAATTACAAACGAAATTCATTCAAACTGCTTAAAGCACGTTTTTTAATAAAAGTATACTATTCATTATAAATATAAAGTTTAACTTAGACCTCAAGTTAAACGAACTATGAGTTACCACATAATCAAGTATCACAAACTATACTTGAAATTTAAATTTAATTACAATAAAAAAGTAAGTTGAAGTGTTAATTATAGAATAATACCAGAATGTCTACTACAAAATTGTATCATTTGTAGTACGCAAAACACAGGATACATACTATAAAACATAAAACTTTAATTTGAATTTAAATATTGTAATATTTAAAATTGAGTCGAAAATAAACACCAAAATTAAATAGTTAAAAAAAGACCTTTCGTTACCATGATAATGCATACAATTTGTAGAACTTTATGTGGACTAAAACTAGAAACAATCACATAAACCAGCGCAACAATATGATAATTAATGATTAAGTATTATTAAGACTTGATTGTAATTTAAAATTAAAATTCTTTTATACGCAGCAGTAATTTATTTAAGAGCATATATTATTCATATATGTATGTATCTGTTAGTTTAATTAAGACACACCTTATCCAACACTTTTTATGTACATAGAATTAGTCTTATTTGAAACAAATTTAATAATTGATAATCCTAAAGACGATATCCATGTACAACTAAAGTGTAAGTAAAAATTACTAAGTTTTTTCTGTATGAGACTCAGGGTCATGACGTAATAATTGTAAATAGGTAAAAATAAAAAATATCACAAAATTACCTGAAAAATTGTGGACAAAAACGGTATTTTGTAAGTGTCTTATTTAAAAGATGTCCAAACTTTATTTATACAATTTAAGACGTAAATACTTACTTATGTAACTGAAAAATTTTAACTTAGTTTCTGTCTAAGTGGCATAAACCTTTTACATTCAGTGTTCCTTATATACTACTTAGATAAAGTATATGGTTCTGTACCATTAAGAATGCAATGTACCAATATTAATAACATATTTTGCACAACTATTACTTTTCTCTTTCAAGCCTAACGACGCTTAAATCTCAGTAAGTAATCTACTAGTGTAATTCAAACAAATGATGCAGGAACTGTAAATTGGGATTAATTAAATGAAAAAACAGTTAAGAGTCTAAAGTACACATAAATACTAAACTAAGAATTTGTTTGCTGTTATGAGACTTGGTAACTTGAATTGATATAACTTTTTGAAATGCAGTAGAATGATACTGATAAAGTAAATTACAACGTAAAACTGTTGAGTCATTTGAATTACTTAAAGGTATATACTATTAAACATTTCACTATAAATCGAACATATCTGTTAATAACACTAAAACTCAGTCTTTACTTAACTTTGAGCTATAAGTAGAACTAAATTACTTAAAAACATACAATACAAACAAAACAATGTTTAAATAATAACATAAATGAGATAGAAGACTTTTATAGGTAAACCAACTAGTATGTGCAAAATACAATAGAATGATACTGTTAAATCAAATTACAGTAAGTGAAGTGTTATATATAGAATAATAAATTGTTCATAAATAAATAATACATGTTAAAATCCAGTTTATAATGCTTGTTGATTTGTGTAGAACTTATTTATAAAACAACACATCAAACTAGTATTTAAGAGAACCCTTAGTTACAATAAATATATGAGTAGACATTTATTAGGACACTAAAATTTAGCTATATAAAGGACAAACTATATTAACACGTATCAAAATACTAATGAAATTGTTAGTCAAAGTAATTTGTTTTATAAATAAAACTAATTACATCAATATACTTTATAAGAAAGTAATTTTTGTCTAAAGACCATACCAACTGTAGTCATTGAAATTTATGCAAATTTTTATGCTATAAAATTGAATGATAATGAACAAGTATAACTTTTTTTCGGAAGATTTTTCTATTTATTTTAAACTCGCCAATAATTAAAAATAAACATTTCCATCGTTTCTGGCGGAAAATTTCATGCGAAAAAACACCAAAAAAATTATCAAAACGATAAAAAATAAGATTTATTTCACGATACTTTCTTATGGCAATTTTGAGCCGGAAAATTAATTTTATCACGTGGTTTCTCTTCTCTCGCTTTGAAAATTTTAAGCTTGTTTTAAACTTTTGGCTATAACTTTTTTAAACTTTGTTTTATTTTAGAATAGATTTTACTATCGTTTTCAGCACAAAATTCTGCTTTAAAAAACACCAAACACTTTATAAAAATGATGAAAAATAGACAAAATGAAAGCTTTGAATTTGAACTATTTGGTTTTTGAACACGTTTCAAACTTGTATGCTTTTGTATGATATGAGTTAGAAATTGAAACACATAGCAGGCACTAGTATCTTAATAACAAATATCACTGCTATATTCCTAATTTCCGCTTTAAACCTTCATTTTAGTTCAAAGATTTACATTTTTAACCATTAACTAACTGCTTAAACAAAAAGAATTCTACAAGAGTCTAAAATTAAGTCGTGTTGCTAATACTATTACATTAAGCTTGTGATTAATTAGTGAAGTTTTTTCTCAATAACTTTTTGTAGAAACTTATTGGTTTGTGTACTTATTATTAAAACAATACTTCACTCTAGTATACTTAGTTGCAATAAGTACGTGAATAAACATTTATGCAGACATTAATGCCCAGCTTAACTTCACAACTCACTATTATCAATTTGGTCGTTATTTTGTACAATAACTTATTTTTACATGACTTAAGTTTAGCATTATTTCTTAATTTAACAGTTTAATACACATAAAACAATTAAGTTTCGACATAAACACAAAAACAGTTCATTAAGTTTATAAATAAGTGTACATACTTCTTAATACTTGACATTTTTTTTTTCAAGTGTGCACTGACAAACTTATCTATAAGACTTGACTGTGTATAGTCAAATAACTTGCTAATGTAAACTTTTAATACTTTTGAGTAGTATTGTTCACTTAGATAATCTGTTCAAAACAGTAATAAATTCAAGTTATTCAAAAGTAGTTAGACACTTGTTTAGTTTTGAGTGGGTCTTTTAATAAACTCTTAATATTGTAACACACTGAACTGTTGAAAACTTAGAAAGATGAACTATCATCAATTCATAATACTGTGTTGTTTAAACTATATACAAAAACCTGCACATTTTACTTATCATCTAACTTACATAAAAACTAAGCTAAAATCTATCATAATCCTTAAAATGTTATCATTCTTCAAAAGTTAATATGTGTGAACTTGTTGTTGTATATAGTTTTTAACTAAAGTTATTTCCTTATATCATGGTTTGTTTTTCTAGTTTAACAAAAGTATAATTATATCTTTTTATATACAAAAACTATTTTATGTTTGTCATTTAAAAAAACAATGATAAAACTAACAATTTAATCTAATGTTATCTTACTTAGTATTTAAGCTATCAGCTATTATTTGCATTGATAGTTATTTAAATCTAGTTTATAAAGCTTGTTGATTTGTGTAGTACTTATTTATAAAAAAACACTTCAAACTAGTAGTAAAGAGAACCGTAAGTTGCAATAAATATGTGAGTAAGCATTTTTTAGGACACTAAAGTTTAACTTTACAAACTATATTAACACGTATCAAAATACTAATGAAACTATGAGTCAAAGTAAAGATTATTTTATAAACTGTTAAACAACTAATTACATTAATATACTTTATAAAAATGTAGTTTTTGTCTAAAGACAAAACCAACTGTAGTCATTGAAATTTATGCAAATTTTTATGCTATAAAATTGAATGATAATGAACAAGTAAAACTTATTTTTAGAATTTATTTTCTTTTCTTTTTAAACTTGCCAATACTTAAAAATAAACATTTCCATGGTTTCTGGCGGAAAAATTCATGCGAAAAAACACCAAAAAAATTATCAAAACGATAAAAAATAAGATTTTTTACATTTAATATTCACAATACTTTCTTATGGCGAATTTAAGCAGAAATTTTGTTTTATCACGTGGTCTCTCTTCATTTATTTTTATAACTTTAACCTAGTTTTAAACTTCTAACTTGTTTTTTTAAACCTTGTTTTTTTTTTGCAAAACTAAATTTTACTATCATGTCGAGCACGAAATTCTACTCCAAAAAACAAAAAAGTTTTGTTTGAGTACTTTTTTATTGTGCAGCATTTTCAAATGCAAGTATACATTTAAGTAAAAGTATATGTTAGATTGAGCTGATTTAGTATCCATTTTTAATTTAACATTGGATATTGTACAGATAATAAAGGCTAGACCAACTGCTTTTTTTTCGTTGTTTAAATAAGATTTATCATTTTTCAATTTTAAAATAATATGCAATTAAATAACTACGTTTATATTTAGTAAGCAACTAGGTAGAATTAAAGTTTTTTAAAGCAAGTATAACGTTTTGAATAAAATTGTGATTACGTTTGATTAACACAAGCATTAAAGTAAGCTACTTTTAATTTAAAGAAAACCTAAAAAAATTTGAACGTATGAGTTTTCAATCTAAGTAATAATATCAATGATAAGCATTATTGGATTAATTTTTTATTAGTTATTATTTACAGTTAAAAGTATGCAGAAGTAACTCGATAATAGTCAATGATGCCTCGTAGAAAATTAAGCCTAATAGCAAAATTAAATTTATCTTACATACATTTACATACACTTTGCTATGAACTTAAATTTTCACTGTTTTGTAGATGAGTATACTTTCCTCAATACTTTGAGTATTATGGAAAGTATAAAGTATTTAAATAAAACTATTTTTTATTCGAACCACACTGAAAACTTACATAGGTGTGCTTCTGAATCTAAGACGTTTTGTACTGTTGCTGTTTCTACTTTGAAAGTTTAGTTGTATCAATAATGCCAGCATAAATGATTTACATGAACACCAACAATATAATGTAGTAAAATACATCTCCATTTTAAAATATTTGACTTTAACCACAGAGAAAAAAATCATTTTGAAACGAGTTCTTTAGCAACAACCATGAATTCAGTGTAAGTAATGTCTTCAATAGCTTTATGTGAAAGCAATTGATAAGTTTTAAGCAATAAATAAATGTAAAGTATGAATAAAATGTTAATGTTTTTTATTTTTCATAAACATTATTCAAAGTTTGCAGTAAATAAAAATCTCTCTAAAAAGTTTAATTACTTTTAAGTAAACTATTTATACAACGCGTTTACTTGTTTTTTGATTTGCAACTTTTTTCCAATAGTCATATCAGACGTTTTGGATAATATTTCGAACAAAATCTAAAACATAAGCAACTAAATAGCTAGTTCTTTTTTCTGACGTGTTAAATAATAACTTTTACTAACTTCCCTTTTAAAACCTTTAAGTTTATTTGAAATTTTAATGAGATTTTATAGTTATTTCCACATAATCTTAGTCAGACAGAAAGCTATCTAAATTGGAGGTTTCGTTTTTTTAATATCAGTCGAATTGTTGTTAGTTGTTGGAAAAGTTTTGATCGTGATAGTTGTTTGGAAGACTAAATGATTTATACATAGCTAATACGTTTATAAAACTTTTATATCTGTCCTTGATATCATTTGGTCTTCGTTACGGGTTTTTGTATTTGGTTTTGTTAGTTATGCTTATCTTGTACCAAGAGCTGGTATGAAAAGTATACGTTTTTATTTGTAAGCGTATTTTATTGAGTTTTTATTAAGTACTATTAAGTTTAAAATCTTAATTTGTTTTAGTCCTTTGTTGATCAAATACCTTTCAAACTTGTATCTGTTTGCATGTTGTGAGTTAGAAACAGTTAGCAGATACTAGTATTCAAACTATGTTCATAACAAAATGAATTTGTATAAACAAATAGATATTAAATAGAACCTTTAGTAATAAGTATGTAAAAAGATGTTTATCCACACACTAAGGTTTAGCTTAAGTTTCCAAAATATATCAAAACACTAATGAAACTGTTAGGCAAACTAAAAAAATCTTTAATAAACTTTTAAAGAACTAGTTACATTCGAGGTCAACGAACAAATATACAAACACTTTTACTTTATTTATTCAACAAACAAAACTCAAACGAGTTGATTATTTTAGCACAACACTTCAACAAGTTTTTTTAATTTATTTATAATTTTTAGGTTTGTTTTTGTAAACTTCCATTAGTTTAAATATTCAACTCCATAAAAATTTCGAGACAATTGCATTTATATTAACAACAGCAAGTTTACCTAATAGATAGAACCAAGCTTTATCTGAAAACTAGACTGAACTGTAAACATGAAAGTTTATGCAAATTTTCAAGCATCAAAATTCAATAAAAATGAACATTTTATTTTTTTTTTAACTTGCCTATACTCAAAAACTAATGTCTCGATCATTTCGGCCACAAAATTTTGTGCAAAAAAAGAACCAAAAACTTTATGTGAAGGATAAAAAATCAGAATTGTTAGAACAAGTGCGTTAACATTTTTCATGAATAAAACAATACTATTTAGCTTTTAGTCTTATAAATTTCAGATTGTTCAACTTGCACAATACTTTATTTACTTAGATCGATAAATCCAATATAATCTAAGGTCTTTACTTTCTAATAAACCCATATAATTCAATTAATAATATACAATTCAATGTTAACAAGTATTATAAATTGCTATGTCTAACTGTGATTAAACTAAAGTAATGCCATAAATAACTTTTAATTGACCTCTATAAGCAAAAAACCTAAGATATGATTGAACACTTAACTGGTAATTTATTTACGAGACACACTTAGTTTTGAATATTATGTAGTAACATAATTAGTTGAGTTACAATGTAATGATACTGATAAACATAATTAAAAAGTAAGCTGAATTGTTATTTATAGAATAATACCAGAGTTGTCTACTACAAAATTGTATCATTTGTAGTACGCAAAACACAGGATACATACTATAAAACATAAAACTTTACATTCAGTTCAAATGTTGTAATATTTAATAATGAGTCGAAAACAAACACCAAAATTAAATAGACAAAAAAAGACCTTTCGTTACTATGATAATGCATACAATTTGTAGATTTTTGTGTGGACAACTTAAGACGTTTATTATTGAAAATTTTACTTGATTATCTTGATAAAACAGTTTAATCTTTTAAATTTATAGTTAAATACACATGTTGTTTGTGATATGAAACTAGAATCAATCACATAAACCAGCGCAACAATATGATAATTAAATATTAAGATTTGATTGTAATTTAAAAGTTAGATTCCTTTATACGCAACAGTAAAATATTTAAGATCTAGTTGCCATATATGTTTGTATCTGTTAGTTTAATTAGATACACCTTATCCACTACTTATTATGTACATACAATTAATCTTACTTGAAACAAATTTAATAATTTATAATCCAAAAGATGATATCCACTAAATTGTAAGTAAAAATTACAAAGTTTTTACTGTATGAGACTACAGGGTCATGACGTAATAATTGTAAATATGCAAAAATAAAATATATTACAAAATTACCTGAAAAATTGTGGACATAAACGGTTTTTTGTAAGTGTCTAATTTAGAAGATGTCCAAACATTAGTTATACAATTTAAGACGTAAATACTTACTTATGTAAATTGAAAATTTTAGCTTAGTTTAACCATTGTTTTTCTCTTTGAAGCCTAACGACGCTTAAATCTCAGTAAGTAATCTACTAGTGTAACTCAAACAAATGATACAGGAACTGATTCATAGAGTAACCGGCACTTAAGTAGTGTAAATTGGGATTAGTTAAGTAATTATTTTCCAATAAGGGGTAAAACATGAAAAAAGCTGGTCTAAAGTATAATTAAACACTAAACTAAGAATTTATTTGCTGTTTATGAGACTTGGTAACTTGAATTAATATAACTTTTCGAATTGAAATAGAATGATACTGATAAAGTAAACTACAACATAAAACTGTTGTGTTACTTTTTAGTATTCGAATTACTTATAGATATATACTATTAAACATTTAACTTTTAAATTAAACATATCTGTTAATAACACTAAAACTCAGTTCAGTTTTTACTTTGAGCTATAAATAGAGTTAAATTACTTAAGGACACACAGTACAAACAAAACAAATAAGCTAAGGCTTGTTTAAATAATAACATTAATTAGATAGAAGACTTTTATAGGTAAACTAACTGGTATGTACAATTAGTAAATTTATGAGACAAATTACAATAGAATAATGTTAACAAATCAAATTACAATAAGTGAAGTGTTATGTATAGAATAATAAATTGATTGTCTACTCCAAAACTATACCATTTGGAGTACTACATCAATGTTATATAGTATAAAACATAAAACTTTACTGTAATTCAGTTGTTTTTAATATCAAACATGCATATGGATACTCACAAGTGTATAAGAGAAAAATAACATACTAAAAGAACTTGCGTAACTACTCGTACATCAAACAAAAAACTAATTAGGTGCCGACCAGCATAAAGACCTGGCCTAAAGGACGGCTTTCGTTATTTGTGCAAAAGTCCCTGGAGCAAGAGTTCTCGAAGAGAACTCGCAGCGGAAGGGACTTATGCACAAATAACGAAAGCTGTCCGCTACCACTTTAACTCAAAACCGAACTACTTCTTGGAGCTCAGTACCACACTTTTATCTGGTTTGGCTGTCAGGCTTACTAACTAGGCTCCAAGCGTAATTAGGTTTTTAAGAAAAAATGGTTGGGAGAAAAGTGAAAAATTTTTCGCCGGCGGAGCCGGCGAAATGCCTTAAAAAATAATTTTAATTATCAATCTCAAAAAATTCCCGCTCAATTTTCACTTTAGGGGATTCCCCCATTTGTGAAATTTTGTGTGGGGGGTCTTAATAATTTAGTGCGTACCTATGCGGGTGCGTACTTCTTAAATCGCGTCCCTTATAGAAATACATTCTTACTAAGTAAACCATACTTCTTCATGTGAATAAGAATTTATTTTTTGTTCAAAATTTTTTAACTACTTGTTTCTTAAGTTATTCTAAGGTCCGGCTGCAGTTATAACGTCGCTTCTGATTGGCTAATATATTACAATTTTGATTGATTTAATTTTTATTGAAGTAATAAAACTTGTTTTTCATTTTATTTTTATGTATTTTGGTAATTTTTTTTAATATTATGCTGTATCATCACTTCACCTAATAATGTTATGAATGAAAACATATACAAGGCCTTACAACTGCAGCCGACCCACTTAAAATATGGCTTAACTTACCTTATCTAATTATTAACATATTTAAATTTAAACAATCACTGTCTAAAACTATATTGTTTAACCAATAAAATACAGTACCACTAGAGTTACTACACAATGTTACAAAATATGCAAAAGGAATATTAGTGATTTTATATTTTAAACAGTTTTTGACAGAGTTTATTTAAATAGTTAACATGCTTGTATACTGTATAAAAAACAAACTTTTATTAATTATCAAAATACTCTTTGCTTAGAGTCTTTACTGTGACACTATCTAATAGTATGAATGATGAAACTACTAAAAAACACTTGGAAATAATGCTGCACAATACATAGTATCAAGTTTGAGATAAAATAAACACCTATGTTAGTTTATAATGTCACAATAGAAATTCCAGACAAAGACTATTTTAAAGTATTATTGTTATTCCAGAAAACTAAGTCTAACATGTCTATATAACAATCATATGTAGTCAGATAAAAGTCTGGTTTTGTCAGCTAGTCACAGTTTATTTATCATAACTCTGTTAAACACTAAAGGATTATCAACAATTGTTTCTAAATGTTAATATTTTTTTCTTTTATTTGCTTTTGAATGCACTTTATAACCACTCTAAGTAACAAACCAGACTCTTATACAGTTTAGCATTGTCAATTATTACACTGTACTACATAATTCTAAAAACACTTAACAGTTCTAAACATGTTTTGAACAGTTTTTGTTCAAAAAATATAGCTAACATGCTTGTATATTATATCTAAATCTAACTATTAATCGTTTAAATAATCTTTCATAGGAATTTTTTTATATCATAAGTATCTGTTTTATATAGCATTTCATTAACTAACATAAAACATTTGGTTTAATCTTACACATAGTATCAAGTTGAAGATGAAACAAATACTTATGATACAATATTTTATAATGTCACACAATTAAAATTCCAGACAAAGACTATTTTGAAGTATTATTAATATTCCTTAAAACTAAGTCTATCATGTCTATACAACATTGTCTTTTTATAAACACCATATATAGTCAGACAGCAGTCTGGTTTTTGTCAGCTAGTAACAGTTTTTATCACAATTCTGTCAACTATAATAATTACTTAATGATTATCAATCTTATAGTATGTTTAAACATTGAACTTTATTACCACTTTTAATTATAATCACTATAACTAACTGAAACAAACCAGACTTTTATCTAACTTGGTTATATAAACATACAAAAACACCAACTAAACATAAGTCAGTTGATCATGCTGTCTAAATGTTGTTTGTGTTCTTATATGTTTATATGTAATGAAATATGTCACTTATACAGAAACATTTTACACTATTGCTTTAATTGATTAGTGGATAAAAACATAATAATAAAACATTTACTTAAAAAATTAATAACAATATGAATACCAAGGCTGCCAGTAATTGATTCAAAAATTGTACCCTTGTAAAATTCAACTTAATTTAGATATAATTAGAAACTAAGCAGCAAAAGCTGTTAATGCATTATGTACTTTACTTGATATCAATTGAGTTTGAGCACTAAATTATATTAATGATTCTTTATGTTTACAAAAACAAAAATTAATCATTTAAGTAATTTATAAGTATTTAAAATTGAGTGTTACTGAAACATTAAGTGCTTGGCAACCTTGAAAAATAATCTTGTATGACATTTATCTATCTTTATTAAATAAGAAACTAACCTCACTAAGAGCTGCAATAGTCCAAGAACTGACTTGGTTCACCAAAATGGTTAGCAGTATTGATTAGGAATTAGAAAGATGATTGATCTAGCATCTAAATATAGATGCCCATTTTGTTTCTGCTCAACATAAGACTTTTTAGTGAGTTTATGAATATAGAGTGAATCAAACAAATGAAATTTTTTCAAAATAAAGGTAAAGACTTTTCTTTAAAGTTGTGAACAAAAAGATAAAAATACACATTATTTTCATAATAAACTAGAAGACTGTTGATTAAAGACAATTTTTCAACAAACAGGTAAACACCTTTCTGTGGAGTTGTGAACAAAAAGAAAACAAAACAAGATTACCACAATAAAGTAGAAGTCTTTTGATTTAAGACAGTTTTTCAAAATACAGGTAAACACTTTTCTGTGGAGTTGTGAACAAAAAGAAAAAAAACATGATTATCACATTAAAGTAGAAGACTGTAGATTTAAACCACTTTGACAACATACAGGAAATGACTTTTCTTTGAAATTGTGAACAAAAAGATAATTAATACCCTTGAATATCATAATAAAGTAGAAGACTCTTGATTAAATAACTTTGACAACATGCAGATAATGTAGATTTGTTTTGTTTTCTTTTTTATTCAAGCATAAACAGTTCAAGTTTAAATGTTATTGATTTTTTTCATACTATGTCATTGTTTTTGAATTGTATGTGCTTGTACTTTAAGTACTTTTTATTACTTAAAGCAACATATAAAAGGTAAACTCTAAAAATACATATGTAAAGAAAGTTAAAGTAAAAATTTGATGGCCTACCACTTTCAAGAAAACTTTTATGAAATGAATTGCAATTTTTTAGAAATTTCTGCAAACAGATTTTTTGTATAATTACGTAATAAATAAAAACTTTGTGCAAAAAATTCACTTGGTGACATTCACGAGGCCTCTCTTCTCTCGCTTTGACAGTTTAAAGCTAATTTTCAACTTTTGGCTCTAACTTTTCTAAACCTTGTTTTTTTCAAAAATAAATTTCACCATCGTTTTCAGCACAAAATTCTGCTTTAAAAGACACCAAACACTTTATTAAAACGTTAAAAAATAAGCAAATTACAACTTTAAAATTTCAAAGCTTTGAAATATACAAATTTTTGCTTTGAATACATTTCAAACTTCAATGTTTTTGCATGATCTGAGTTTTAAACAATTAGCAGGCATTAGTACTCCATTTATGTTCAAAACAAATATCTCTGCTATATTTTAAATTCCAGCTTTAAATTTTTGTATCAGCTAAAGGTTTATATTTGTAACTGTTCATTAACTGCTTTAAAAAATCTGTATAAGTGAATTTAAATGTTTCAACTCTAACTTTGATTTAATACAATAACCATAAACTTGAGATTAATAGTTTAGTTTGTGTTTTTAATTGTTTTTAAATGTTTATTAGGTTTAAGCATGTATTTAGTTTTTATCGAAGGTAAAACAATTGTTTTTGAACACTTCAACAGAACCGTTATATTGATGAATTTACAAAATAGCAACAACAGTTGTTTCATGAATAATTACTTAATTATCTTTATTTTGTTTTTATTTATTTTTTTATTCATAGCTGTTTTATTGTTAATTTATATTATTTTTAAATGTAAATTAATTTAAATATTTTAGTTGATAATAGAAATATTAAGTTGTTAAACACACAACCTGATTCAGACAATGTCTACTAATTGTTTTTGAAACATTATACAAACTTGTTTCTAAAAATAAAGTTTAAAACTATAAACCGAAAAATGTTATAACTTTACTAATGTACAATAAACTTATAAAACTTTGTTTTATTGCAAATGTCGTTATGACTTAGTTTTCTTTATTATTATCATTAATAATAAATAAGTTTATAAGTAAAAGCTATTAAACTGTTGCGTAACTATAATTGTTTTTTGTAATAGTTGTTTAGTTTAATAAAATATGATAGACTTTTAAAATTTTCACACCTTTTGCCTTTATATTCAAATAGTACAAGTAAATAAAACATTATAGCTCCAACTAGATTTAGTTATTCAAATGTTTTTTAGTTTGTTTATGAAATTAAAACTTTTGTGATTAGAGTTATTTCCATAAGATTTTAAGACACTTTGTCCTTTAAGATTTTAATTTGATATTACAATTGTAACACAAAAAAGTAAGGCAAAGTATTAGAATCATTTTTTATAATATTTTTAGTTAGTTTTTAACATTTATTAATTTAATATTGTATTTAATTAACATAATTGGATTTAAACATGAATTTAAAAAGTAATTTAAAGTTACATAGCACTATTTAATTTAATTTTACTGAAGTTTAACTGAGAAACCATGTAGGTGCTCAAACCAAACAACTTAAGTTGTAAAAAAAAGGTGCAAATAATGTTATATTTATTTGAAAAATATTAACCAAATGTTCATCTGATACTATTATTTAGGTTATTGGTAAAAGAGAGAGTTCTAAAAATGAAATCAAAATCTTTAAGTTTATTTAGACAAATTATTCTAACATTTAGTAAAAAAACATTTTTTTTTATAAAAAACAAATTGTTATAAAGAAATGTTCTCAACTTTTAATTTTAATTACTTTGTAAATATAAACCTGCTAAGCCAATATTTAAATGTTTTATTCTTATGCGTAGTAATATTAAGTTATACTCTGATAAAAATATAAATATCAAGGAGGTCAATTTTTTATAAATATATATTTGACTAAATTTTTAAAGTTAATTTTGGTAAAAAAATAAATTAACACTTGACTTATAATTTTGCCGTTTTACAATAAATGATATAACTTTAATACTTGTGTGGATACTGACTTTTTGGCCCGGTAAACTTTACAATGAGATGTTAAAACAAAATAAACTAAATTTGAAACAATTTTTTAGTAGTGTTTGTTTTACCCTATACACACTTATTCTATAAAATTCATTATTTTATGTATATTTTGCAACTAAAAAAGTAGTTAGTCTGTAAAGTTGTAATATGTTTTAGGTATTTATAATTTATTCCAAATACTTAGTACATTTATATTTAAATATATTTTAAATTAATTTTCAACAACATTAGTCAATACTCAGTAATAAAATGTAAAATAAACATCTCTTACGAAAATTCTTTCATTTCATAAATAGTTCACTTTTTATTATTGTCCTTACACTAAAAATAATTTTCTCAAACATTCTGAAGCAGTGAATAATTGAATTGTAGATTTAATAAACTGTTAGACCTACTTTAAACAATTATTTTAAAATTAAAATAAAATTTTTGCAACAGATCATTTTTGTTAACAAAATTTTGTTTACAATTATTTATATAGTAAACACATTTGAAAAAAGAGGCTACAGTTACAAATGTGTTCGTTATTACAAAAAAATAACAACTTGTTAAGAAATTTATAAAATTAGCTTGTGAAATGTACAAAATATGTCATAAATCATTTATAATCACAAAACAAAAAGTGAAAAAAAATCTGTGTGAAATGAAATGTAATAAAGTTTTCTAAGGTAAACATGAGCAACAACGCGTTTACTACCCTAACTTTCGTGTTGCTTCCACAAAAAACCAATAATAAAAAAGAGTTAGAAATATACAGAGAGGCGTACAGACGGGCAGGCCCTCTGCTAACTGCCGAGGAATTTCGGAAATTTTTGTTGCTTCCACACAGAAATGAAATGTAATGTTTCTTAAGGTAAAGAGCGTGAAAGGCGTACCTGCCTGAATGACGGAAAAACAAATAAGAAGCAAGGAAAAACAAATAAGAAGCAAGGAAAAACAAATAAAAAGCAAGAAAAACAAATAAGCAGCAAGGTGCGCGCGAAAGTTTCAGTTTTCTGAAAAAACAAATAAAACAGCAAAAAAAACATAAATTTCTGCGCACACATGCCCGCCTGACTAGTATAAAAGGTGCTTATTACTTGAAGGCTTACTAGAACTTTATGTTTGCTGATTAGTACACTTTTGCTGTACTGCACATTAGTTACAGAAAACTGTTTAAAATCTGTTCTTTAAAGTTTATTAGAATTTTTTCATTAAAAAAAAACATTTATGTATATTTTAGTTATTGAAGGTAAAATAACTGTTGAGGAAAACTTCAATGAAACTTTTATATTGATGAATTCACAAAATAGAAAAACTACTAACGGAACTTGTCATTTGGAAAATTATTTGATTTCCTTTTTGCTCTTTTTATTATTTATGGTTTTTGTAGTAATAGTTGTTGCAATTGCTAAAAATAAAATCAAATGTTTTATTGAAAATAGAAATATCAAGTTGTTAAACATACAACCTGAATCAGATAGTTTTGATTAATTGTTTACTGAATATTTTTACAGAATAGTTTTTTAATCAAAGATTAAAGTAGTTTTAAACGTTATAATGTTATAACATATTTTTCTAACGATAAATTTAAAAACTGTTATTTGTTTTTTTTACAAAAAACTTTTGATAAATTCTGTTTGTTTAAGATAATTTTTTTAACTAAATCACGAAAGTATTATTCAAGTGTTTAATTAAGTTGTTTTTTTATATGTACTTAAAAATAAAATTTTTTATTGTTATCAATAATATTTTTCCTTTACTATGCCATAAAAGTTTTTGTAAACTTATTCACAATTTTTTATCATGTTTATTTTAAGTTTTACAAGTAAAATTTTCTCAATTCCAAGTAATTTAAATTGTTTAGTTAGAGTTAATGATATTATCCTAAAAAGATTTATTTTTTTTTTGTTGTAGCTATGCATTAAAAGTTTTAAGAAAATATTTACTGGTGTCATTTATTAAAGTAATTAATAAATTAAAAGTATCAGATTAAACAAATATTAATTTTTTATTTAGTTTTTAATTTGATAACTTTTATTTTGTTTAAACTTACTATACTTGCATTAAATCAAGGAAAAAAAGTTTTTTTTTTTTCAGAAACACTTAAGGAAATTATACTAAAAATGCGCACAGTAAATTTGTAAGTGCACAAATAAAACAAATTAAGTTGTAAATATCCGAACAACTTAGTATTAACTAAGTTTTTATCTTAGAAATACTGCCTACTTAGAAAATGTGGTGACGAAATCTAAATTTTGAGTAAACAACATTTAGTTATAAAAATTAAACTATAGATTTTGAAATATAAATTGACTGTTTTATTTCTTAGGGACGAATAGTTGTAAACTAAGTTTTCAATATTAACATTCATAAACAATTACAGATTAAAAAGTACACTTAACCAATGTTTGTACTTTTAGTTCTTATATGAAATTATGATTATTTAATATCAACTTACTTAAGTAAATATGAAGATAATATTTCCAATTTACAAATACATATATATAAGTTTAAAAGTAAATTTTTATGTATATTTTAAAATAGTTCAAATAAAGTTGTAATATTATTTTCAGTTGTAATATGGTTTTTAACTTTTTCTAACATATAAAAAAGAAAAAAGAGTTTTTCTCGCTTTACATACAGTTCTACTTTTATCATAACCTTAAGTATACTTGCTAATTACTATCAAACTTTTTAAAAATAGTAAAACAGGTTGTAGAATAATTCTATCAATGCTATGTTATAAATCATAAACATACTTAAAAGCAGTAATCTATATATTTTTTAAAATTTTTCATTGTATGTTTCCAATTTAAATAGAAATTATTTGTAAGTTAAGATATTTATTCAAGTATTTATATTTGTACAAGCAACATACATTTGTATTGCGCTAGGTACATATTACTTAAAATTTCTATAGCTTGCATTAAGCTTTTTAACATAATACGATTAAGAATAGGCACTATAATATATTTTTTGGTTTATTAAGTATAAAGTAACATTTTTGAAAGAAAAACCTTTTGATACAAATCAACTCTATTAATCTATATGTTATATTTAAAATTTCTTAAAAAGTAGCCTGAGAATTTATTAAAAGAAAGACTAAAACATTTATGTGCCTAATTTTATTTCTATATCTATTAAAATTTATGTACACATTATAAAAGACTTTTCTTTGAGTATACATATTTCGCTAAAAATTCTATGCTAATTTTTGAAAATACACTGTTTTTGCTTGATTATGTACTAAGTGTTCAAGCTTCGGTTTATGAAAAAGACAATTTTATTTAAATCATTAACAACTTAAATTTTATTAAAATTTTTTACTTATAATGCTCTTAAATAAAAATTTTTAAGTAACTATTCATAAAAGTAGTAAATGACAGGTATGTATAATTAATAAAAAGTAAGTTTCTTTAAAATTTTTCTCATCGAAAAAGTATGTGTTTACTACTTTAAGAGTTAACCAAAAGGTTTCAATTTTTTACATCTTTAAATTTTTAATAACTTAATTTTTACATCTTTAGGGGCTTGTTACTTTTTTGTTATAACATTTTGAAAAGGGGGTGTTATTATGAAAATGAGTTTAAAAGCCCCTGGTCTAAACTATTTTTTTTATTAAGATTATATATATAAAGTTTTGAGCATTTTAAAGCTTTTAGGTTATTTACGATTTTAATAACAGTGTATTTTTCAGAGTATACTTTTCGAAGATATCATTTACGTTGAAGTGTCTCTGAAAATTGACCACATTATAAATTGTATCGTACCGTGGTGTGGTATACAACTAAATAACGAAAAGTTTTTTTTTCTTACACAAGGTCCTTAGACTGAACTTTTTTAGCGCCTATTTTATCGTTCGGTAAGTATAAGTAATATTAATAAGCAATCTAACTACTGTTAAGGTTGGTGTTATTAATCCAGATTTAGCCTATTTAAGTTGGTAGCATATATTTTTTAATTTGTACTGTCTACTTAACAAAGTACCTACCAAATGCTTATTTTTTGAAATTTTGATAACGATTCTTTTTCTTTGTTTTTATTTTGCTTTTTCATTAGCTGTGTTTAGTTGTTGTTTCAAGTTCCCATGGTATACTTCTAGCAATTTAAAACAAGTTGTATTCTTTTTATTGTGAATTTCAAAAACTAATTAACCTTTATTCAATATTTAAAACTTGAACAACATGTTTTTCTATAGATATATATTTTTTTTTCATTCATATACTTAACTACAAATTTTGTATGGATTGCAGTTTTATTATTTTTAATTGCAGAATCACAGTCCGAAAATCCGTACGCGGAAAAACTCAGTTATTGTCAGAATTTTTTTCATAAATGTCTTTTATTTTTTTTTAATACGTGAACCTTTTTCTTAAATTAATTCCTTTGTTAAACTTATTAACAACTTATTTTATTTCAAAACATTGTGAATTGTTAGCAGTATACTTTACCTTTTCTGAGTGATCATCTATAATTTTTAAACTCTAATCATAAGTTTTATTGTACTTGTATTATTTTTAGCACTAAAGTATCAATATTAAAGCTTGCAAAGCTTTCCTGTAACACTTTCCATTTTTTTTAAATTATTAATTTGTTTTAGTTTTTAAGTTGTTTTACAGATACTATTACGTGGTTTAACTTTCCATATTAACCAAATTTCATAGTTTTTACTATGAAGTGTTATAATTTGAAAATATTTTAAACACTTCTTGAGATTCTCAAGCAAAAACAAATTAAAAAGCAGAACTTTTTTTATTAATAGTAAGACTTGTATCTTATAGTAAGCTGGCTAAGTCAAATTTCGTTTCTAGTTTTTAATGGTTAAAAACAATGACAAAAATTAAAAGTTGTGAAATTATTTTTTACCAATCTATAATTCTTAAAAGAAAAATATAATATTTCAATAAAAATGTGTTATATGCAATAAAAGTAACTAAAATAGTAAAGCTTTTTCAACGTTTGTTATTTGAAATAGAATAATTTCATTAAAATTGCATAACCGTTTTATATATTTGTTTTATATATTGATTATATTAACAACTGCATATAGCATTCGTATGGCTTAAACTTAAATAGTCAGATCTTTAACTTGAGTTAATAATTTGTATTATGCTAAAAAACAGCATCAAATGTATAGCTATTGTTAGTGTTAGATTTTTAAAGTTGATAACAAAATTATTAAATAAAAACTATATTTACAGTAAATCATAAAAAAATGATAAAAAAAACTAAAAGTATATTTTTAATCTATAGACATAATTAAAGTTTGTAGAAACTTTGAATAATATTAACTCTACTTTAGTGCTTAAACCAGTATGTCATATTTGTTTCATAAGTATTTCGATATTGGTTGTTATGAACTGAAAATGAAAACTGACATTATTTAAAACTTTAAAAATCACTCTGTGAACACTTAAATATTAAACATTTAACTAAATGAAATATAGTAAGATTAATACTTAATTTTAGTAACATTTTAAAGATTTGGAATTAATTGTGATCAAAAAGTTTTAGTTTAAAAAAGAATTTTTAAGATTAATTCATTCATTATGTAAATATAAATTATTTTTGTTTTTTTTAGCACCTTAAAGAAATAAAAACATAGATTATTTTAATGTTATATAAAAACTTATAGCGTTTGGTGGTGTTTATAGCCTAAATAAGCTTATATAAATTTTATAATATCAATTTTAATTAACTAATCGACTTTTTGTAAAACTTTTAAAAATAACAAACTGCACAAAAACAAAATCGACTATCTTTATTGAAAAAGAAAAAAAAATCACTTGGAAACCTTAACAATTTTCATTAGTAAATATCTTTAAAATAAAGTTTAAACAGTATTTCATATTAAGTTTACTTTTTATATCCAAATTTAAGTTTACGAACGTGAAGATCTGATTATCTAATAAAGAATAAAAAAGTTAACTCAGAATGAAAAAAATCAACAAAATTTTATCATAAAAACACAGAAATTAATAAAGAAGTTAACAAAGTATTTGGGCAATGATGTTACAACGCAATACAAAACATGAGTTTGAAAATCAAAGTTTTTATAAACATAAATAAAAAATTTTGAATTTTAAATTCAGACAAAATATCCGTTTAAAGGTTTAACACTTTTATGCACTTTAGAATATCAAATTTAACACAAATTTAGTACAAAAGTAACATCGAATAAAAGAAAGTTTTTGGCTTTAACTCCGTTTGACTACTTCTAAATGTAAAACTACGTTGTTATGGGTTCAAAACATATAACAATAAAATCATAAAAATAAAAGAGCACAGTTTCCGAACTTATATGAAACACAAATAATATTACACATCAACATGAAGAAAAAATTGCATAAAAAGTTATCAAGTTAGCAACAAAGTAGTTTTTAAAAAAACAGAATTAAGTAAATTAAATAATATTGCAGCAGTTTAGTCCTTTTTGCAGGCTTCTCTGCATAAGTCTCTTAAATGGCCTGAAGTTTTGGTCTTCAATGGAGTCCTGAAAAAAAAAGTAACATATCAAAAATAAAGTTTAGTACTTAATGTAAAAAGTTCTAATAAGTAGAAGTATATAGATAATTTCATTCTAAATTAGTAAGATATAATTTCTAATGAGCCTTACTACGAAAGTACTTAAATAAATTTAAGAAAAATGAAATGATTCTGTTATATTATTTGGAAAAGTTTTACCTCGTAAAATCTGACACCTATTTATACGGATAAAGTTTACTGGAAGTCGGAGATATTTATGTAGCTTATCTAAATTAAAAATTTTAGAGTTTTTTTAATTTGTTTTTTTTTCCACGTGAAAACTACTTGATTGTTTTAATTAAAGTTTTTATTTCAGACAAAAACTGTTTAAATGCTTGAGAGTATTTTAGATGACCAATTAAAATTACTACAGCTAAAAAACTAAATTAAAAGTAGATTACATTTTAAGTTCATACATACATATATACTAATAAACGATTATTTAAGAATTATATTTGTTTTAAACTAAAAATAAAGTTTGTATTTGTTTGTTTTTCATATATATATACTTAATAAAAATATTTAGCACATTTTTACATTGTTATGTTAGTGGCACTGACTGTACTTAATATACAAAAGTTAAAAACAAAAACCATGCAGACTAAAATAAAAATATTATACAAAAAAAAACAAAATGTTAAAAAATTCATGAAAATAAAAACAAACTTTTTCTTTTTCTAAAATAGGACTTTCATCATTAGCGGCATGATTCGGTTTTGGTACTGTAGTTAATAATTAACTTGTTTAAAAAGATAAGAATATTTTACTCAAGTTATTCAGTAAACAAAATAGTATATTACTTTATTTTTAAAAATTAGCATAAGGAGACTAATAACAAGCTTTATATAAAAAAAATATTTTTTCAAAAATGTAAGATAAACCAACCTACTTTGAATTTTATAGAAGCAATATAATTAAAAGATACAGAAAATGTTTAAGAACAAAACAAACAAAAAAAAATAACAAACTATTTTATATTTTAACATGGGCAATACAATAAGTAAAATACAGTAAAAATACAATAAGAAAAACAGAAACATTTTAAACATTTCACAAATAAAATAAGATAACAAACCAACTTTTTATTCTTAATCGAACTGTACCGGATGTATTCTTTACTTCATCTAAAAATATTTATAAATTTGGAGAAGATGTTAAAATAATACTACAAAAAGATGACATAGAATAACCGTAAAATAATATGAATAATTTTAAAACTAATGATTACAGAATTCAAAACCTTAAAAGTGTTTAACAGTTGATTTTTCTAAATGAAATAATATTTAATCAAACACAGTTCAGCTTTTATGTCTATCTCTTTAAGAACTATTAGTTCAGTTTTAAAGAACTTTAACAATACAATTTATTTTAATTAATTTACCATTTTTTAAAAAATCTAAAGTTCTCTTTTTTGTATATATACTTTTTCTATACTTTTAAGTTTTTACAAAAAAAAAGAACTTAACTGCTTACAGTAGGCTAATCTAACAATATGAAATGAACCTTTGGTTTTTGGAATTAAGTTCGAGATGCTATTGTCGTCAGAGATAACTGAATTTACTGAATCTTCTTTATCAAAGCTGCTTTTACAGGGTTCTGTAGGTAAATAGAATTAAAATAGAAATTATAAGCCTGTACAGATAATAAAATGTATAGCTTTAAAAATATTTTTTTTTTTCGACTAACTTTTACATATCGTAAATAAGCTTAGAAAAATTTTATGTCAAAAGTACTCTTAACGTTGTATACACTAGTCGTTAATTTAGTGAAATTTAACAGTGAAAAATAACTAGTTGACCAATTTGAAGTAGATTTTGTAAAATATTAAAGCCGAAAAATTACTTTTGTAATAAAATATAGTAGAAGAAAATACCGACCATGGGTTTTAGGATATTGTATTGGAGTTGTTATTACAAAGATCAAACAATGAAACAATTTTTTAAGCAAATAAAAAAAAAGTAAAAAACAAAACAAAGCTACAAAATACAAGTTCACTTACACAACTAAAGTAACAAGAAAACAATACAGTCACCTTCAGGAGTTAGGGCAATAGGTGTACTGCTATTTGAAGCTGAACAATTTACGTTTGATTGTTCTAAAGATAAAGCGTTTT
>NW_028140148.1:0-33993 GCF_965202585.1 Thalia democratica | reverse complement strand
GTTTTTTATTTGTAGTAATAATTAAATCATTTTAAAGGTTTTAGTATGAAAGACGAATTTCAACAGTCTGGAGCATAAAAGTCTTGAAAAATAAAAATTTTTAAGTTCTTTTCTTCATAAATGACAATAACTTAATTACCTTTATTTTTCTTATCAACAGGTATTAGTTTGTAAGACAAATTTCGACAATCCTGAGCACATGGAATTCACAAATAAAAAATATTTACTAATAATTTTGTTTATAACTGATAGTTTAATCATTTCAAAGGTACTTGTTTGGAAGACAAATTTCGACAATCCGGAGCAAAAGTTTTTAAATAACAAAATTTTCAAATCGATCCCTTCATAAATGCCAATAACTTGATCATTTTTAATTTTTTAATAATAGGTATGAGTATGGAAGACAAATTCCGAAAATCCGGAGCAAAATGTTTTTAAATTATTGAACATTTACTGTTTATAAGTGATAATTTATTAACTTCAAAGGTACTTGTTTGGAAGACGAATTTCGACAATCCGGAGCACATGGAACAGTTCAGGATCGAGAAAATGACATCCGGGCATCCAGCTCCGCCCTGCGTGAGTTCCGCCCCTCCGTGCATGAGTCAGGACAGTTCCAGGTACCAGGCACCGGTTTGCTACGCCAACAACTCCATATTAAGTTCGTTTGTTTGAAAAAGAAGCTTTCTTTGTAAAAATTAAGTGGTTTGTGTTTTTTTTTTGTTTGACGTAACAATTTTTTTTTTCTGATTTCGATTATTTTTAACAAAAGTTTCGAAGGTTGTTGATCTTAGAGGGTCTTATAAATGAAAACAGTTCTAAAAAAAAATTAGCTGTGTAATAAATGGTGTCAGTTGTACACAAGTGAATGTTTTGGCTGTCAACTTTAAATCTAATGTTTTGACCAGCTTTAAGAAAAACACATGATGTTATTATAAGATATCTGACGACGTTTCGTCAAGTATAATATGAATTTCTTAAAAACGGTTTTCAAAGTTCAAATCTCCCTGTTTTATTTCCCTGTTTGACAAATTTCACTGTTTTAAATATCCCTGAAGAAAGGCTGTTTATTATTAACCTAAATAATGTTCTTTGCAGAATGTAAAAATGTGGTTGTTTGTTATTTTGTACGGGTGGCAGTCTCTCGCTCTTAAATATCTCTGACCCTTGGCTTTAGTGCAAGAAAACAATTATTGTAAAAGTATCACTCTCACAACGACAATGCGTTCTTGTAATAACTTACTTGTATGGGTAGGGGGAACCGCTCAGTTCCAACCCGCGATCAAATTCCACCCGATCAAATCCGAGAACCGCTTACGGACCAAGGGTAAGGGTTAGGGAAAATAGTGATAGAAAGTATAAATGAAATAAAAACAGTTTAAAAATATAAAAAAAATTGGGTGGAATTGTGCTATGGGTAGGTGTTAGATTTGCCCAGGTCGTCATTTTTGCCCTAATGCTTTAGTCTACCCTAGTTCTTAGTTTTCTGGTCTAGTGTTTCAGTCTACCCTAATACTCTAGTATATTTTTTTCTGTCTAGGATTAGCTTTAATAATTAGACCAATGTTTTTAATCAAAAACGGGTGCACGACTATTTAAATTCCGACAATTTAAATTTTGATACTTCTGAGTTTTTTTTTCAGTTATCTCTTTTAATAAAATAAATAATATTTTACCGTCAAATCTTATGATTTAGACCTATAAAAGCATTTTTTATTTTCTCAAAAAACTTTTTGAGATGTAGACCCTTTTACAATTTTTAAATAATTTGAGTTGTCAGATTTTGAATTGTCATATAATCCCTTAAAATTGTAAGCTTTAATTTAGTTCCTTACAGCAAGACTTCTAGTTACAGTTTTTATAGTAATTTTCTTTAATTTTTTATACTGTTTTACACTGTTTACACCCTTTGCAAAAAAATATCTTATTTACATTTTATTCGCTTATTGCATACTTATAAAAAAGCTAATTTTTAATTCAAAACGTTGATTTAAGCTAGAAGTTTACTTTTTTAGAATGTTGTAGAATATGAATTTGCTATGTTTTTTTTATTTCTTATGTTGTAATTGACATGTGTTGTTATTAGAAGTATATCAATAGTTATTGAATTAAAACTACTTCATTTCAACTATAATTAAGTTCAAACTAATTATTATATACAAAGTTCAAGTTTTGACATTTATAAAAGGAAATTAATACTACAAGGGTAGCCACATACTCAAGATTATTTTGAAATTAAAAAAGTTATATTTTTTTAATAAGTTTGAAGAGATTAAATTGATTTGGTCTTTAACATTCTGTTGCATCATATTTTTATTGTCTGTTACCATACAATTTTTATTAAGTTATTATTTGTATCATTTCAATTCCTTCGTTGGTTAAACTTTTCGCCTTGCAACTAGCTTTACTATATAAAAATATTTAAGTTTTTATTTCAATGCTGAATTTTTTTATAAACGTATAAGTATAATAAATTTAGGTTAAAAATAACAAGTTTAGTGCTTCAGCTGAAAACATACTATAACTTGTTATGTTCTAGTTTAAGTTGTTTTCAATATAAATAACTAAACTTTCTTCAGTGGTTGTAGCTTCTTTTTATTTTCACAACTGGGTAGTGTTGTATGAAATTTTAAAACTATCTGGTTCTGAACAAACAGTTTTAGAGTGTTTATAAAGTTTTGTAAACTTAAAAGCTTGTATATAAGTCATGATAGCGTCGGAGGTGAAAGTTAAACAAAAAAGTATCAAAATAAACTTATTCCAACTCAGACTAGTTTGTAATTATTTATTAGGTTGTTTATTTTTTTTGCTTTCAAGTGTAGCAAACTCTTAAGAATAAAACAAAATGTTACAAGGAAATAAACTAAACTTGAGGAATAAAATGTTTAGAGTATAATTGCAGTTTGAAATTTGATTTGTTGAGGACATAGTATAAATAAAGAAGAAACATTTAACTAGTATATAACAAAGTTGATCTTTAATTAAAGTATGATATTAATTTTTTTTTACAATAAATAGATTCCTGGTAAATATAGCTACTTAACAAGAAGTAATAAAATATTGTAAGAAGTAAATAAAATGAATAAAACTTTAACAGAAAACAATCTAATAAAACAAAACATAACAATAGGTTATAAATATAATATCATTTTCAGAAGTATGTAAAAAAAAACTTTGCAAGAAGTATTTTTTCTAACAAAATAAAGTAATTAAGAATACTTTTCAAGAAGTAGTAAACTTTTTTTCATTCATAAAACAAACCAAATAAGAAAACATTTAATTTAAGAAAATAAGTCCCTAATTGATTAAAAAAACATAACAACTATAATTTTTTTTCAGAAAACAAACCAATTAAGAAAACATTACAAGAAGTTGCCCACGAAGACGAACTAGCTGCAGATGAAGAAGTGTGTTTGATTTTATTAAATATTTCCTTAAAATTATTTATTTAGTATAACTTTTTTACATTTAACAACTAAGTTGAAAATTTCGCGATGATAAATTTGTATTAACATTTTACTTAATTAATATTTGATAATAAAATCATTTTAGGTTGAACATTGTTGTTATATATTTGTTGTTCATCTGAGATTTTACACCAACTAAATACTGCATAATTTTTAACAGAGTAAACAGGAACATCATAAATATTTAAAAACACTGTAAAAACATAGTTTATTTAAAAAAGTACAAAACTGCTTTTAAATGAAGCAGTTTATCAGATAAACAGTAAATTAGCAGAAGTAACAAAATAAAAGTAAAAAAAAAATTCAAGATTTAGTTTCAACGAATAAAGCAAAAACATTTTTATAAATATAAACTAAAACTTTTGTGTAATTGTTTTTTTCCAAGGATTCAATTTCGACGATCGAGGACCTGAAGGCGTCCACGTCAACAAAAATATCCGAAGCCAGAAAGAAACTGGCCACAAAAGTAAAAAATAAAACCCCCAAAATCGGGGTGGTCACCGTGGAGTCCGCCCAGCCCCCTCCGTTGCCCCAGCAACCGCCCGAGAAGCTCCCGGAAGTTTCGGGGACCCTCACCCCAGAGCCGGAACCCAGCAGGGCCGAGTCCCCGCAGTAAATCAAGGCGCCTCAACCCCAAATGAGGGTAATCCCCAGAATAAAACCGATCAAATTTTGGAGCAGATTTTGGGATGGCTCGATTTGTTGAACAGGGTTTGTTGAAAACTTTTGATAAATTAAATAACTTGTTATTATTTACATGACTTACTATTATTTCAAAATAAATTGCTATATTTCTTTGTTGTTTGCGTGACTGTTTTTGATTGATCCTTTCAAGTATCTTACAAAGTGTATATGATATAACTAAAAGGTTAGATATATTTGCTTTAATTGTGACATGCTTTATCAAGTGTTTTTTTTTTATGTTTTTAAAAACAATAAGTGGCTAGCTTATATATAAAAAGCGTAAAACAACTGGCGTGTAGTTTGTTGAAAAAGTAAAATACAACATAGCACAAGTTCACACCATTTCTTAAAATATTACTCTGTTTGTTAAATTTCGAGTAAAAATTTATGAAGCTTACAATACTTGATTTTTTTTTTTTGAAGATAGTAAAGCTTTTATTTTTACAAGTGTTTAATGATTATCTAATAAACTCAAAACGTGCTTTAAAATAATAGTTGTGTAACAAAAACTGACTACTTTATTTATAATATAATTTAGTTGTACCTCTATAACTCATATTTACTCATTAATTGAAAAATTATGTTTACTTTTTTAGTTACATTCAAAAATTGTATAGATAATCAAAAAAATAACAATATTTTTAGACATAAATATTTTTTCAGGCAATGTGCAGTTTAGGTGAGAGGATGGACCGAGTTGAAGATAAAGTCGAAGAAATAACAAAAGAAAAAGAAAATAATGAAAATATTGAAGAAAATATTCAGGAAGATGCCGTGGAGGAAGTACTTGAAGTTCAGGAGGAAAATCAGGTTGAAGAAGAAATTCAGGTCGAAAATGAGGAAATTCGGAAAGAAAGCGAATCACCTGAAAATAAGGAGGAGTGATTTTTTTGTTTGTTTTTGAAATTTGATTCTAAAAACCTCAAAGTTAAAATTTATTAAAAAATAATAATTGTGGTTTATTGTGTGACATCAAATGAAAGTTTTAAAAAATTTAAAAAAACCTAAAAGTTCAATTAAGCTTTTAACAAAAAAAAAAATTGTCTATTTCACCTAAAGTGCTTTTACTAACATTGTTCTTACACAAGTTGAAACTTTTTTGTAATTATTGTACTAAAATGATTTTTTATTCATATACATATGGCAGTACTATTCTGTTTGCACATTTTTGATCATTCCTGGATTATTTAATTAATTTAACAACGATTAAGTTGTCCAAAATTTCTTTACTTTAATTTTGTTGAGATTTACGCAGTTTATTAACATTCGACCAAACTTTAGTGATATTTTATTAATTTTCGCTGCTTTTATTATGTTTTTGTATAAATTCTTTTTACAAAAAAAATTTCTGATGTTAGAACTTTTATTTAATAAATTACTTACCTAATGTATCAAACATTTTTGTAAATTCCTACAATCACAGTGTTTAAGTAATTTTTCTAAAAATATATGAAACTATCTTTTACAAATTTTATAAACCTTAATGAATTGTTTTTATATTTTTTGATATGTGTAAAAATTCTTTTTAGTTGTGCATTTGGCAACAGCTTATTTGATATATACTTTATATTTAAACTAAATACTAAATACGCACATGATAAATCTTTCAAAAACTCTAATCATCAACTTATGTAAACTGTTTTATATATTTACTCAAACCTCAAATTAAAAAGCTCAAGCATTACAAAAATCATCAGTACACAGGGTTGCCACGAAACCTGGAATCCTTGAAAAATCTGGAATTCGACAATTTAGGCTAAAAACCTTGAAAAATACCTGGAATTTGAGACATTTAAAAAAGACTCGGAATTTTAAACAATTTTTACGTTTTTAGTAGTATGTATTGATTTGAAACGAAAAATCTATCATATAAATAGAAAACTTTGTCATCATCAAAATATTTTTTATTGAAAAACACATTTAAATTAGCTTTACAGTATCTTTTCAATGTTGTTATACTACTTATAACAGTTTTTAAAGTTCAACTCAATTTGAAACTAAAATCAAACCCAAAAACGTGTCTTTTCAAAAAGCTGAAAGAAATTTATCAAAAACCAGTGGCAACCCTGAGCACATTAAAAAGACAAAATTTTGCTTGGCTTACATATTTTCGACAGTTTTGGATAAAGTTTGAAATTAAATTTTACAATACAAAACATTTCACTAAAAAAATCTTTTAACAACCTGATATATTTTCTATGAGATTAATCTATACTAATCTCCCAAAAATTCACAAGTTTATGTTCTTGTTCAAAACGCATGTTTTGGTAGTTGTTAAAAGTAAAAATTATAAAAACAAAAGTTTTGAGTAAATAACTAATATACAACATTAATTGTTTAATATTTTTATTTAAGAAACTAAGTTTAACCCTTTAATGGATCTTCAGTCACAATTTAAATCTGAAAAATAAAAGTTATACAAAACATGGAAGATACTATAAAGCAAAACAAGTAGGTAAGAAATTGTAAATTATGTTAGTTAGAAAGTTAATCAATGATTTGAATAAAATATTAAACAAACACTATGGGTTTAGGCTCTTAAAAAACTGAACGTGAAACTGTTATATTAAAATAAAAAACATTAGTGGCTTTAAATTAAGGAATAAAACAAGCTGATTACATACTATAGAAAGTTGATAATAGAATGAAGACTAAAAAGTGTAGGTTTGACATTAGTGAATGTAGAAAGATTAATTATAAACTATACAATTGCTGCAGGGTGCTATTTTTGATTGCATGATAACTGTATTAGCAATTGCTCTTTTAAGTTAGAATTTCAAAATTAAAAGTTTCTTATTTCTGTCTATTTGGTATTTTTCTGTCTAGACCGGGTCTTACGCATCTTTAACTTTCATAGTTTTAGAAACAAAACTTATTCGAAATATGTAGCGATCTCAATTTGTTCCTTAAAAAAACGTAAATAATAAAAGTTCTTGTTATTAAAAACAAAAAAATGTGTCCAATTTAAACAATTAAGTATATAGAAAGACCTTTTGCTCTAACATTGTAATTCTTTTAAACTTTCAACTAGTATGAATGTTTCATTAAAATAGATCTAATAGTAAAAAATAATACTAAAACTAACGGTTACTAGTGTTAAAGTTTGTAATAATTGCTAATGTATTTTTTTTAAACAGAACGTAGGTTTTTATAAACAAGTCAGCCAACAAACTTGGAATTTGACAAGTTTCATTTTGATCACATTTAAAATTTGACATAAATATTTTGATAAGTGTGTCTTTATTTAGCATTCACTCACTATGCACAATATGGTTTTTTTATTTTCTACCTGCTTCAAAAAGTTGTTATATCAATGACTACAAAAACTGTATAGTTTTGGCTAATATGGCAAAACGATTCAAATTAAATAATAACTAAAATGATTTTGCAAAAGTTAAATTTAATGCTATTACCTGATGAGATAAAGGCTTTTTGCTAAATATAATCAATCTTGTACAAATTGTTAAGTAATAAACTTATACAAAACAAAAAAAAAACAAAAAAAGAAAACAATTTTGTAAAATTAAGAGTTAAACGCTTAATTTATATGTCTTTATAAAGTTGTCAATGTAGTTTATACGAGCTTAATGAATTACTGTAGCTTAAATATTATACAATATGTTAACCAGTTATCGCCAATGTAGTAAAAAGGTAGAAACTACGAAAAACTTAAAAAAGAATGAACAATAAGAATGAAATTAAAACAGTTTATCTTTTACAAAAAAAAATTTAAGGTTTAACATTATGTAAAATAAAGCATTTTATTTTCGAAAAAGCTAAAAACCACCCTGCCATGCTAAGATAGTGTTTCAACTTGTAGTTTTTATGAATTCTCTAAAGTCTTACATTTTAATGTGACATCACAATAAAATAGTACTTTGCAAAATATTTTTTTCAATGAATATTCTTTTGAGAAAAGCACTTGTAGTAAAAACACCTTAGATGCTGTAGGTGTGAAGTAACTCTGAAACTTTTTTTTTTCTTTTTTATACTGTTTATGTGAGCTTTGTACTTAAGCAAACTCTATTTGATTGTCAATATTTTTGAAGATAAAACTTGATGATTGTTGCTCATTTTATCTTCTAAAAGTCTTATATGTTTCTACATTGTGTGAGTAAGTTTAAGAAAGCATTTGACCTAGTTTGGCATTCAACAGTCTTGAAAGTTTATGTTGATAATTTATATTATTTTTCTCATGCAATAGCTTTGAAAAAATTCTTTATTTAATCTTCTAGTTCATCACAGAATCATATATCTTTATTTATAAAAATTGTGATAAGTTTTTATACTCACAAACATGACATGTTCAGCAAGATCAATTGGCTTGAATGCACTTACTTGAGGCAAAAAAAAATCATCAAGAGGCTTTAAAAACTTGCATATCAGTCTTTGAAATCTTTGAAACATCAATATAAAGTGAAATAAGTAGAGAAACATTCAAAAGAATTCTTATATTTCTATATTGTGTGAGTAATTTTAAGAAAGCATTTGACCTAGTTTGGCATTCAACAGTCTTGAAAGTTTATGTTGATAATCTATATTATTTTTCTCATGCAAAACCTTTGAAAAAATCTTTATTTTATTTTCTGATTCATCACAGAATGCATATATCTTTATTTATAAAATCTGTGACAAGCTTTTATACTAGAAGCATGACATGTTCAGACAAGATCAATTGGCTTACTTGATGCAAAAAAAATCATCAAGAGGCTTTAAAAACTTGCATTTCAGTCTTTGAAATCTTTGAAACATCATTGTAAAGTGAACTGAGTAGAGAAAAATTCAAAAGAATTCTTATGAAAAATCTTTTGAACCTCTGTAAAATTTTTAAACTTCTAGGTTTTTTCAAAGGTCTTTATAAGTTGTAACTTTGGCTTTCTCCTACATCTTAAGATTAGGCAATGGATCACACTTTTTTGGATTCTGATTAAAGATGAGTACCTACTACAGCAGCTGTTCAAGTTAGTTTGTTTAATAGTTAATTAGATTGTTTTAATTTGTGCAAAACTTAGTATTTTTTGCTAGGGTTACCAGTAATACTAGTTGAATGTTTAGTAACAAAGTTAAGGTTTTTTGGGTATTTACAATAAATCTTGATATTTGTCTTTAAGTTTTAGATTTTCTATTTATTTAAGTCCTTTTGTTACTATTAAATTTTTTGAGTTCTCATGCTTAAATAACATTAAGCTTTATATGTTAATTAAATTTTGCACAAATTCAGACTAGTTCTTTCTTTTTATAGAGTTGATACCATAAACATATATTTGTTTTGTTGGGCTTCATTCTCCTAAGATTACAAGGCTACCTTAAATTAAGAGAAAACTTAAATAAGACTCAAAAATAAATAAAATCACTTAAAAGTAGCAACATTTGTGGTAAACTTTATAAGCTTGTGTAAAGAAGTTTTGTTTTTATGAATGAAGCCCAAAGAGACAGCAAGCTAATGTAAGTGTAGAAGTTTATTTACAACATAAAAATTAAGTTGGTTAGTTCTGATTGTATTAATGTAGTTTATATATTTATAAATTAATAATTTGTAATAAGAGTTACTTAAAGTGTGCATAAAAGATAAGTAGGAAGAGTAATCATAAAACAAAATTGTTAATAGTTTCAAAACTGTTTTAATTGTTATAAAGTTTTATTTATTCATTTTTTTACAAAAGAAAACAGTTAAACCATATCAGGATTAGGTTTGCTAGTAAACAAAATGTTCCAAAATTTTAAGTTTACACTCATATATTTACAAAGCACTTCACAGCAAGCAAAATTTAAAGGTTGTTAGTGTATGAGGTTTATTCTCACCTTTGTTTAATTTTTCTCTTCTTCTATCACTAACTTCTTTCTGTTCTTTTATCTATCAATAATTTCTTTTGTTCATATGTTTGACTAATAAGCATTTATCAACAACTTGCTGTGTTGTGTTATATGTATATGACAAATGTAAAGACTCAATTTTGGTAATAGTATAAATATACAGCCATAAAGATTTCAAATGATGCAAGTATTTGACAAACTTTGAAATGAACTACAGGCTAATAAACATATGTTAATGACACAAAGTAGTATGGTTTAACTGTTTTAGTTTGTAACAATGTATTGAAATGATAAGTTCAAACACCTTTAATTTGTATGCACACTTTAAGAAACACACAATAAGTTGTCTGAGATCAGTGATTAAACAAAGCAATTAAGTAAGCATTCAAAGTTTAAGTCTATTAGTGAATATATAAAGTAAATTAAAGTATACCAGTTAATAAGTAGTGATGGTAGTAACCTTTGTATTTATGAGATTGCTAAATAATTACTTCACAATGATACCAATTTAACTATCATGGATAAACTTTAGCTTAATAAGTTACATGACAAGTAAAGTGATATCCTTTAGTAGGAACAGTATAAAACTGAAGTTAAACAAGAATATAAATTTTTTTTTACCATTTTAAAGTTTTATTTGACAAGAATATAGTTACTACTTGAATCAAAGTAATTTAAATTGTTTAGATGAATCTCAAGTGGTTTTTTATTTTTGATTAGTTTAAATTTTATACTGTTTTTAAAAGGTTATCTAAGTAAAATCAATTTACGTAAGCAAGTTAACTGACTATTGTTTGAGTATACATAGAAAACAGTTAAATCATATAAATAGATTTGTCAGTGTACACATTTAAAAGGTCTGTTTCTTTTTATATTTGTATATTTTTATATTTTCTGTCATTAAAAAGTACACCTCTCTATGAGATTGATGAACTGTTTTCCATGTATATGTAAAACATTAGGTACTTAACCAGGATGATGTAGTATCTGTATTCATTTGTTTTTGGTTTTAACCCTAACTTAAACATGTAATTTTAACGAATTAAAGGCATCTATAATGTACGCATTCTAAGAATTAAACACTAAGTTTTTAATAACACTTCTCTGTTATAAGTAAAGATTTTCTTTAAGTACTACGCACCCGCATAAGGTACGCACTAAATTTTTAATAACACATTATTTGCATTAATTAAATAGGTTTTCTAAAATAAGGTACGCACCCGCTTAAAGAAGTACGCACTAAATTTTTAATAACACAATATTTGCATTGATTTAATAGGTTTTCTAAAATAAGGTACGCACCCGCTTAAAGTATGCACTAAATTTTTAGTAAAACATTATTTGCATTAGTTAAATAGGTTTTCGAAAATAGGGTACGCACTAAATTTTTCAGGCCCCCCACCCATATTTTTCAAAAATGGGGATTCCCCCAAACCGAAAATGTGATGAGATTTTTTGATGGAGATTATTAAAATTTATTTTTTAAGGCAAATTTTCATCTTTTCCTTTTCTCTTTTTCTTTACGGCCTTTTTTCTTGAAGGCCCTCTTTTTCTGTCAAATGGACCGTTAGTAGCGTAACTGCCAAACAAATATACGTTATTGCGTTGTATTTGTACGGTCTTTATCTGTTATCTTTTACTAACCTTGAGCTTATGTGATCTAACTTATTGATGTGAAACCATTAAAGGCCTGACGGTAATATCAGTTATAGTTTTTCAATTATTAACTGAGTGGTTTTGTATTGATGAGTTTGATTAGTAAGTGTTGAGGTAGCGGACAAGAATTAAAAAAAAACAAAGGGCTACGGCCGGTCGATGACACGGTGCTTCGCACCTGTCATCTCTCCGGCCTGCCCTTAGTTTTTTTTTAATTCTTGTCCTTTAGGCCCGGTTACTCTGCTGGTCGGCACCTTTTTGAGTTATGACTTGGATGTACGAGTAAGTGTGCTAGTACTTCTAAGTCATAACTAAACTTTATTCTCACTAGAAGTTATAAGATACAACAGACTAGTTTCACTCTAATGTTGTATGAAAGATAACAGATATAAATTAGTCATGATGATTTTAAATACTTCTAAAAAATATTTACGTCTTAAATTGTCCACATAAAGTTAGGTAAATTTACAAACCACTTGCATCAATTGTACAAACTTTTTTGTAAATTCTCGGTTGAATTAATCATTTTATCTTCTTGTTGAGATACTATTTTATTTTTAGTTTATTTCCTTACTGTTTCTAAGCTTATAGGATTAGTTCTTAAACATTTTGAATTGTTTTCCAAACTTGAAATTGGTTTTCCAAACTAATTTCTAAATTTAACCCTTGGCACGAGTTAAAAAGTCCCTTTACTGTCGAATTACCCATTTACGTTTTCAATTTCTCACTGTTTTTTGCCTCCTATAAAGGGCGATATTGTCCGCTTTAGATAAACTCTGATCTAAACAACGTCCATTCCGTTTTGTTTTACTGGCTTTTCCAACGATTGGGGTTTAATTTAACTTCATTAAAGTAACTGTAATTTTAATTTTTTATCTGCTACTAAAAATCCGAAAACGATTAAATGCACTAATTTGAATTTTTATTCTTTTGTAATAATGTTTTAGTCACCATAATTAAGCGCTTAAAATAGGTCCTAAAAAAGGATGAAGAGTTATTTACACCACGCCAACTCACTTCTACTACTTTGATCTGTTTTGCTATTGTTTTTTAAGCCCCGTCACTCTGTTTGTTGGCACCCTATGACTTGGATGTACGAGTGAATGTGCTCGTACTTCTTAGCGCAACTAAACTTGATTTTAACAGGGCTGCCACTTTACCTGGAAAAACCTGGAGTTTGACAATTTAGGCAAAAACCACTAAAAATAATGTGGAATTTTTAATGGTTTATATGTGTTTAGTAGTAAAATTTTGATTTTACTCAAAACATCTATCATATAAATAGAAAAGTTTTTTCATAATAAAAGTTTTAATTTATTAAAAAACATACTTAAAGTAGCTTTACAGTATCTTTTTAATATTTTTATACTACTTAACACAGTTTCTTACCTCAAACTTAACTTTAAACTAAAAATAGACCCAAACATGTGTATTTTTAAAATCCTGGAAGAAATTCGGAAAACTTTAGAAAAACGAGTGGCGACCCTGTTTTAATACTAATATTTAAATCATTGAGTATAACAGACAAATTTCACACCACGTTGTATTTATTGATAACAGATAAAGCCTGTACAAATTACTCATGAGCGTAAGTAGATTACTTACTTAGTTTTAAGCGTCGTTTGTCTTTAAAAAAAGTGTTTGGGCAAAAAATGCTATAATTGTTAGTTAATGTAATACATTGCATTCTTAAAAGTACAAATCGTATACTTTTGTAAGTAGTATCTTTGCAATATTGTGTGTAGGATATTTATGTCACTTAGATGGAAACAAAGCTAAATTTTTCCATGTACATTTCCCGTTTACATAAGTCAATGTTTACGTCTTAATTTGTGGAAATAAATTTTGGCAATCTTTGAAAATTAGCCACTAACGAAATACAGTTTTGTCCACAATTTTTCATGTATTTTTACTTAATTATAAATGTTACGTCATAACCCGGTAGTCTTATACAGTTTAACTTAGTAATTTTTACTAACACTATATTTGTATATGTAATATGCATATTATTTGAATAATTAATATAGACACTAACAACACTAAATATATGTACATAATAAGTATTAGACGAGGCGTATCTTAATTAAACTATGTATATATACATAATAGATATAAATATATATATGGCAATTAACTCTGAAATATTTCATTGCTGCAAGTAAATTAACAGATTAATACTTAATCATTAATTAACATCTTGTTGCGCTGGTTCATATGATGTTGATATCTATAAGCTTAAAAGATTAACTGTCTTTTCAAGTAATAATTACACTTCAAATATACATCCCACTTAGAGAATTTATGACTCATTGTTTAATGTTATTATTCAGCTGTAGTATATGTTGTGCCATTTAAGTTTTTGGTCTACAAGGTTGTGTATATCATACATAATTTTTGCTAATGTCTTATCTAATCATAAACTTGCTGTTAAGTCACTTTAAAAGAATTGAAACTTCTTATTTTGTATGTTTGAAAGAGCATCAATTTAATATAAATATTTTTTTTTTCATATTTAAATGAACAAAAGAATTTTACCTATTATGTAATTAATTCCAATTATTAATAAATATTTTACCTTATGTTTCAAACAATAAACGGTTTGTAATAAACAAAATCGATAAGTATGACCTTATTTTACACTAATATAATGACTCTAAACCAAATACTTATAAAACTATGCCAATTAAGTAACCATTTCAATTTCGAGGTCGTATTTTATTTTAATTGTTTATAGTGCCATTTACTTCTATAAAATTTGGTTTTATTTTCTGTCAACTAGTTTGGAAATTTCCTTAGTTTTACATGTTTTAAAGCTCGTCTACTTGGTTCAAACTTTTCTGAATCTATATTTTTTTACTGTACTTTTTTTCAAATCTATATATAAAGAAAGGTTAAAAAACTGTGAAGGGGATTTATGTAGCCTTATATTCTTTAGTTTTAAATTATTTACGGGTCATCTTACCAACCAAAAACGGATCATGTTTTAGTTAATGTTGTTACTAAGTTTAATTGTTATTACTGTAGAATTACTTGAAAGTCTGTTTAAAAAAAAATTGGGTTTTCATGAGTTTGTTCTAAAGTTTGTTTATAAGTCTAATCCGTTATTATATTGTAAATTTATTTTTTTCTTGATTTAATTCTACTTCGATAAATTTTGGTTTAAAAGTGAATTTTATAGTATAAAGTTTGTTTTACTCATGGTTTAGATGTATTTTTAGTTAACGCTTCATTGTTTTGTTGATGTTACTGTAAAATAACTTTACAATTTAAATACCAAGGTTTATTTAAAAACTTTTCCACGGGTTCTCTTTAGTTAATAATATTTGTAAATAGTTTTAGTTCTTTTAAGTGCAAGTAATAAAGCATTTTCTCTTAAGCGCAAATAACTTTCAGTCAAGTTCAAATTTTTCATGATAAACGTCTTAGTTTGTCCACATAAAATTGTATGCATTATCAAAGTAACGAAATATCTTTTTTTATCCATTTAGTTTAGGTGTTTTAGTTGAAATTTATTTAGTCTTATTACACACTATTATTACGTCATTATATAGTCTCATTAAGTATGGTATTTTTCTTTAAATTTTAATAACATATGCTTTAAAGTGTCAAGATGTATTGATGAAGAGCTTCTTTTAATGTTTTATCATTTACGTTCTAATTTTTTCTTAGTCATTGCAAAGCTATTCGTATGTTAATTATTGTTTTTGTTTATTATTAATGATCTGTAGAACTATTTGGCTGGTTTGATTTTGGATGCAATTAAACGTTAGATTATTAGAAATTTGTGCATGTGTTTATACTTAATTTAAGTGAAGCAGTTGTTTACGGATTTAATACTGTTTTCCTTTAATTTCACTTCATAACTACAAATAATCCTGCTTTGAACTACCTTATCTACTTAGACAATTTTACTAAAAAAGTCTGTTTATTACCAATATAAATTTCAATTTAATCTTTAAATCTAGTTTTTAAATGTCTGCATCATACTTGTTTAAACAAATTCCTTACCTTACAAAGTATTCACTAAAGATTTTAGTTTTAAATGAACCCACTTTTAGTCTTTTTTGTACCAGTCTGTTATATTGAATACTCTTTTAAGTTTTATTTTAATAATTTCTGAGCGTTTTAGGTTTTCAATCTCGTTAAATATTGAAATCATATTTGTGAAAAATCAGTAAGTAAATTGTTGTTCTGTTTAAAGATTTTTGTTCTTAATTTAATTTCTAATACAACTAATTACTGCCATCATTTAATGAGCAAATGTTAAAAGTACATAAGTAACATACAAAGATCATATTTATACTGTGGTTTTTAGTATTATAAGATGGATATTTAATACAAATTATGTATATTTGTATTATATAATCCATATATTATACTCTAAGTCAAGTTCAACAAATTTATGAAACTAGTTCAGAGTGACATTCTTGTTTTATGTTGTTGCCATGGTTTTCTTGAACTAATCTTGTTTGTTCGTTGTATCGTCACCTGTTAAAATTCCATGTCTAAAACATTGTTAATTTGTCATTATTAAAAACACTTTAAATTAGATTTTTGTCCAAAATAAAACAAAGCAACTTCAAATATACCATTTAAGGACTTTTATAGCTTTTTTACTTAGTTTTTACTTTTCTAAAGCTAAGTCGTATTACTGTCATCAGCTGAAATTGCTTTATTTTTTGCTTTATTTTTAACCTTATTGTTTAAGAAAAGTTGTACTTATTTCCAGTACTTATTAAAGTTGTACTTAATATTACAAATCGTAGAATATTGTGAATAAATGTGAAGATTTTAAAGCCATTCAGTTTCTATAGCTGTAGTTGTACTACACCTGATGAGCGTGTAACTCAACAGTTTGTATCATTATTGATTTTATTTACCTATTCATAATCATATTAAATTTTCTTGGTTTATACAAGGTTAAGAGTCATTTTTGAGTATTAAACTACAATTTCATATATTTAAGTAAACTATAACTTTAGCTGTTAGAAAGCGTTTCAAAATTATGAATCATCGTTAAAAAATATTTTTAAATCAATAGATTGACTTAAGATAGTAGTTTATAAATGATTACAATATTCTTTAAAAGTTTGTTTAATAGACTGACCTTATATTCAATTTATTTTAATTCTTATTTTAAATTGGTTGATATTGATTCAGTTTAAAAGTAAATAGTAAGGGTCAATTCATGTTTATTTTCTATGGTTAAACTTTTATGGTTTGTAGTCTAAAGTTTAAATAAGACATCATGTTGTAATGTTCGTAAATTATTAAACTGTCCATGTTATTAGTTATTTTAATTCAAATATTTTCTTTAAACTTTACCCAAAGTCTTTTACGTGTTCTTACTCTTTGAAATGACGTAACAATCAAAATATCTGATTTGAAACTTTCTTATTTTCATTTGTAATGTTAAAACATTATCAGTTCTTTTTTTTTTATATTTCCAATAAACTGTTTTGATTCTATCTTTAAAATGAGTAAACATTTTAATTTATACGACAGTCAAAAATCTGCTTAAACTTTAAATTAAATTCGAATAAATATTTTCTCACCTTTTTTGAGTTGCGTGAACGTACTTTTGATAGTTTTGTTTTCTGGGTTGCTTTAATTTATTGCCATATGATGTTGATTTTGTTTCACGCAATAAGTTCGTTGGTTATATGTCTTTTTTACATACATGAATGACATATTTTTTTCTTAAAACAGTCATTTTAAATGTGCAGTTAGTTTTGTTCTTACCTTTGTTTTATTTTTATATGCATTCATTATTATTTTTATATCTTTCTCAGGTTTTATTGTATGTTTTTGAAAACTTTAAGTCTTGTGTTGACAATATATCAATTGTTGTCGGAGATACGTTGTACATTAAGCTTGAGTTAATTTTTTGTACATCTAAAAGCCATTTTTTAATCTTTTTTGTACCAGTCCATGATTTTAATTACTCTTAAGTTTGAATTTAAATTCTGAAATTAATTAATATTCTAAGTTTTATTCTTAGTTTTCAACCTCATTAAATATTAAGGTCATACCTGTGATAAATCAGTAATTAGTTTGTTGTGCTTTCTAAAGATTTTTGTTTTTAAATTGTTTTCTAAGTTTTTAATATATTTAATTACTACCATCATATAATGAGCAAATGTTAAAAGTACAAAAGTAACATACAAAGTTTCATATTTATACTGTGGTTTTTAGTTTTATAAGATGGATATTTAATACAAATTATGTATATTTGTATTAAATAATCCATATATTATACTCTAAATCAAGTTCAGCAAATTTATGAAACTAGTTCAGAGTGACATTCTTGTTTTATGTTGTTGCCATGGTTTTCTTGAACTAATCTTGTTTGTTCGTTGTATCGTCGCCTGTTAAAATTCCATGTCTAAAACTTTTTTTTTTGTGTTATTTAGTTGTTGCATTGGTTTTTTGCCCTAAAGTATACCAATCATGATTAAATAATCATGATTAAATAGAAAGTGGTTGTTTCTTTTGAAAATTTTCTTAGTTTTCTGAAATTTTTCAAAGATGAGATTTCAACTTTAACTGGAATTAAAAATTCTATATTAGCTTCTGAGCGAACAATACATGAAGTCAGAGATATTCTTCTTTAGTGCTTATTTAAGATACGATAACTAATTATTTTTATAAACTTGGTTGCTAGTTTGGAAGTAAAGTTTCGATAATCTATAGCAAAATATTCAAGTATGACAATAGCTTTTAATTATTTAGTTAATAAGTGTACCAAATTAGTTACTTTGATGCAATTTTAAACCCAGGCATTAGTTTTGAAGACAAGTTTTGACAATTCTGAGCTTATGGAACTCACAAATAAAAAACAACTACAGTTTTTTATTTGTAAGTAATAACTAAATCATTTTAAAGGTTTCAGTATGAAAGACGAATTTCAACAGTCTGGAGCATAAAAGTCTTGAAAAATAAAAATTTTTAAGTTCTTTTCTTCATAAATGACAATAACTTAATTACCTTTATTTTTCTTATCAACAGGTATTAGTTTGTAAGACAAATTTCGACAATCCTGAGCACATGGAACTCACAAATAAAAAGTATTTACTAATAATTTTATTTATAACTGATAGTTTAATCATTTCAAAGGTATTAGTTTGGAAGACAAATTTCGACAATCCGGAGCAAAAGTTTTTAAATAACAAAAATTTTCAAATCAATCCCTTCATAAATGCCAATAACTTGATCATTTTTAATTTTTTAATAATAGGTATGAGCATGGAAGACAAATTCCGAAAATCCGGAGCAAAATGTTTTTAAATTATTGAACATTTACTGTTTATAAGTGATAATTTATTAACTTCAAAGGTACTTGTTTGGAAAACGAATTTCGACAATCCGGAGCACATGGAGCAGTTCAGGATCGAGAAAATGACATCCGGGCATCCAGCTCCGCCCTGCGTGAGTTCCGCCCCTCCGTGCATGAGTCAGGACAGTTCCAGGTACCAGGCACCGGTTTGCTACGCCAACAACTCCATATTAAGTTCGTTTGTTTGAAAAAGAAGCTTTCTTTGTAAAAATTAAGTGGTTTGTGTTTTTTTTTTGTTTGACGTAACAATTTTTTTTTTCTGATTTCGATTATTACATAAGTCATGATAGCGTCGGAGGTGAAAGTTAAACAAAAAAGTATCAAAATAAACTTATTCCAACTCAGACTAGTTTGTAATTATTTATTAGGTTGTTTATTTTTTTTGCTTTCAAGTGTAGCAAACTCTTAAGAATAAAACAAAATGTTACAAGGAAATAAACTAAACTTGAGGAATAAAATGTTTAGAGTATAATTGCAGTTTGAAATTTGATTTGTTGAGGACATAGTATAAATAAAGAAGAAACATTTAACTAGTATATAACAAAGTTGATCTTTAATTAAAGTATGATATTAATTTTTTTTTTACAATAAATAGATTCCTGGTAAATATAGCTACTTAACAAGAAGTAATAAAATATTGTAAGAAGTAAATAATATGAATAAAACTTTAACAGAAAACAATCTAATAAAACAAAACATAACAATAGGTTATAAATATAATATCATTTTCAGAAGTATGTAAAAAAAACTTTGCAAGAAGTATTTTTTCTAACAAAATAAAGTAATTAAGAATACTTTTCAAGAAGTAGTAAACTTTTTTTCATTCATAAAACAAACCAAATAAGAAAACATTTAATTTAAGAAAATAAGTCCCTAATTGATTAAAAAAACATAACAACTACAATTTTTTTTTTAGAAAACAAACCAATTAAGAAAACATTACAAGAAGTTGCCCACGAAGACGAACTAGCTGCAGATGAAGAAGTGTGTTTGATTTTATTAAATATTTCCTTAAAATTATTTATTTAGTATAACTTTTTTACATTTAACAACTAAGTTGAAAATTTCGCGATGATAAATTTGTATTAACATTTTACTTAATTAATATTTGATAATAAAATCATTTTAGGTTGAACATTGTTGTTATATATTTGTTGTTCATCTGAGATTTTACACCAACTAAATACTGCATAATTTTTAACAGAGTAAACAGGAACATCATAAATATTTAAAAACACTGTAAACACATAGTTTATTTAAAAAAGTACAAAACTGCTTTTAAATGAAGCAGTTTATCAGATAAACAGTAAATTAGCAGAAGTAACAAAACAAAAGTAAAATAAAAATTCAAGATTCAGTTTCAACGAATAAAGCAAAAACATTTTTATAAATATAAACTAAAACTTTTGTGTAAATGTTTTTTCCAAGGATTCAATTTCAACGATCGAGGACCTGAAGGCGTCCACGTCAACAAAAATATCCGAAGCCAGAAAGAAACTGGCCACAAAAGTAAAAAATAAAACCCCCAAAATCGGGGTGGTCACCGTGGAGTCCGCCCAGCCCCCTCCGTTGCCCCAGCAACCGCCCGAGAAGCTCCCGGAAGTTTCGGGGACCCTCACCCCAGAGCCGGAACCCAGCAGGGCCGAGTCCCCGCAGGTAAATCAAGGCGCCTCAACCCCAAATGAGGGTAATCCCCAGAATAAAACCGATCAAATTTTGGAGCAGATTTTGGGACAGCTCGATTTGTTGAACAGGGTTTGTTGAAAACTTTTGATAAATTAAATAACTTGTTATTATTTACATGACTTACTATTATTTCAAAATAAATTGCTATATTTCTTTGTTGTTTGCGTGACTGTTTTTGATTGATCCTTTCAAGTATCTTACAAAGTGTATATGATATAACTAAAAGGTTAGATATATTTGCTTTAATTGTGACATGCTTTATCAAGTGTTTTTTTTTTATGTTTTTAAAAACAATAAGTGGCTAGCTTATATATGAAAAGCGTAAAACAACTGGCGTGTAGTTTGTTGAAAAAGTAAAATACAACATAGCACAAGTTCACACCATTTCTTAAAATATTACTCTGTTTGTTAAATTTCGAGTAAAAATTTATGAAGCTTACAATACTTGATTTTTTTTTTTTGAAGATAGTAAAGCTTTTATTTTTACAAGTGTTTAATGATTATCTAATAAACTCAAAACGTGCTTTAAAATAATAGTTGTGTAACAAAAACTGACTACTTTATTTATAATATAATTTAGTTGTACCTCTATAACTCATATTTACTCATTAATTGAAAAATTATGTTTACTTTTTTAGTTACATTCAAAAATTGTATAGATAATCAAAAAAATAACAATATTTTTAGACATAAATATTTTTTCAGGCAATGTGCAGTTTAGGTGAGAGGATGGACCGAGTTGAAGATAAAGTCGAAGAAATAACAAAAGAAAAAGAAAATAATGAAAATATTGAAGAAAATATTCAGGAAGATGCCGTGGAGGAAGTACTTGAAGTTCAGGAGGAAAATCAGGTTGAAGAAGAAATTCAGGTCGAAAATGAGGAAATTCGGAAAGAAAGCGAATCACCTGAAAATAAGGAGGAGTGATTTTTTTGTTTGTTTTTGAAATTTGATTCTAAAAACCTCAAAGTTAAAATTTATTAAAAAATAATAATTGTGGTTTATTGTGTGACATCAAATGAAAGTTTTAAAAAATTTAAAAAAACCTAAAAGTTCAATTAAGCTTTTAACAAAAAAAAAAATTGTCTATTTCACCTAAAGTGCTTTTACTAACATTGTTCTTACACAAGTTGAAACTTTTTTGTAATTATTGTACTAAAATGATTTTTTATTCATATACATATGGCAGTACTATTCTGTTTGCACATTTTTGATCATTCCTGGATTATTTAATTAATTTAACAACGATTAAGTTGTCCAAAATTTCTTTACTTTAATTTTGTTGAGATTTACGCAGTTTATTAACATTCGACCAAACTTTAGTGATATTTTATTAATTTTCGCTGCTTTTATTATGTTTTTGTATAAATTCTTTTTACAAAAAAAATTTCTGATGTTAGAACTTTTATTTAATAAATTACTTACCTAATGTATCAAACATTTTTGTAAATTCCTACAATCACAGTGTTTAAGTAATTTTTCTAAAAATATATGAAACTATCTTTTACAAATTTTATAAACCTTAATGAATTGTTTTTATATTTTTTGATATGTGTAAAAATTCTTTTTAGTTGTGCATTTGGCAACAGCTTATTTGATATATACTTTATATTTAAACTAAATACTAAATACGCACATGATAAATCTTTCAAAAACTCTAATCATCAACTTATGTAAACTGTTTTATATATTTACTCAAATCTCAAATTAAAAAGCTCAAGCATTACAAAAATCATCAGTACACAGGGTTGCCACGAAACCTTGAATCCTTGAAAAATCTGGAATTCGACAATTTAGGCTAAAAACCTTGAAAAATACCTGGAATTTGAGACATTTAAAAAAGACTCGGAATTTTAAACAATTTTTACGTTTTTAGTAGTATGTATTGATTTGAAACGAAAAATCTATCATATAAATAGAAAACTTTGTCATCATCAAAATATTTTTTATTGAAAAACACATTTAAATTAGCTTTACAGTATCTTTTCAATGTTGTTATACTAATTATAACAGTTTTTAAAGTTCAACTCAATTTGAAACTAAAATCAAACCCAAAAACGTGTCTTTTCAAAAAGCTGAAAGAAATTTATCAAAAACCAGTGGCAACCCTGAGCACATTAAAAAGACAAAATTTTGCTTGGCTTACATATTTTCGACAGTTTTGGATAAAGTTTTAAATTAAATTTTACAATACAAAACATTTCACTAAAAAATCTTTTAACAACCTGATATATTTTCTATGAGATTAATCTATACTAATCTCCCAAAAATTCACAAGTTTATGTTCTTGTTCAAAACGCATGTTTTGGTAGTTGTTAAAAGTAAAAATTATAAAAACAAAAGTTTTGAGTAAATAATTAATATACAACATTAATTGTTTAATATTTTTATTTAAGAAACTAAGTTTAACCCTTTAATGGATCTTCAGTCACAATTTAAATCTGAAAAATAAAAGTTAAACAAAACATGGAAGATACTATAAAGCAAAACAAGTAGGTAAGAAATTGTAAATTATGTTAGTTAGAAAGTTAATCAATGATTTGAATAAAATACTAAACAAACACTATGGGTTTAGGCTCTTAAAAAACTGAACGTGAAACTGTTATATTAAAATAAAAAACATTAGTGGCTTTAAATTAAGGAATAAAACAAGCTGATTACATACTATAGAAAGTTGATAATAGAATGAAGACTAAAAAGTGTAGGTTTGAAATTAGTGAATGTAGAAAGATTAATTATAAACTATACAATTGCTGCAGGGTGCTATTTTTGATTGCATGATAACTGTATTAGCAATTGCTCTTTTAAGTTAGAATTTCAAAATTAAAAGTTTCTTATTTCTGTCTATTAGGTATTTTTCTGTCTAGACCGGGTCTTACGTATCTTTAACTTTCATAGTTTTAGAAACAAAACTTATTCGAAATATGTAGCGATCTCAATTTGTTCCTTAAAAAAACGTAAATAATAAAAGTTCTTGTTATTAAAAACAAAAAAATGTGTCCAATTTAAACAATTAAGTATATAGAAAGACCTTTTGCTCTAACATTGTAATTCTTTTAAACTTTCAACTAGTATGAATGTTTCATTAAAATAGATCTAATAGTAAAAAATAATACTAAAACTAACGGTTACTAGTGTTAAAGTTTGTAATAATTGCTAATGTATTTTTTTTAAACAGAACGTAGGTTTTTATAAACAAGTCAGCCAACAAACTTGGAATTTGACAAGTTTCATTTTGATCACATTTAAAATTTGACATAAATATTTTGATAAGTGTGTCTTTATTTAGCATTCACTCACTATGCACAATATGGTTTTTTTATTTTCTACCTGCTTCAAAAAGTTGTTATATCAATGACTACAAAAACTGTATAGTTTTGGCTAATATGGCAAAACGATTCAAATTAAATAATAACTAAAATTATTTTGCAAAAGTTAAATTTAATGCTATTACCTGATGAGATAAAGGCTTTTTGCTAAATATAATCAATCTTGTACAAATTGTTAAGTAATAAACTTATACAAAACAAAAAAAACAAAAAAAGAAAACTGTTTTGTAAAATTAAGAGTTAAACGCTTAATTTATATGTCTTTATAAAGTTGTCAATGTAGTTTATACGAGCTTAATGAATTACTGTAGCTTAAATATTATACAATATGTTAACCAGTTATCGCCAATGTAGTAAAAAGGTAGAAACTACGAAAAACTTAAAAAAGAATGAATAATAAGAATGAAATTAAAACAGTTTATCTTTTACAAAAAAAAGTTTAAGGTTTAACATTATGTAAAATAAAGCATTTTATTTTCGAAAAAGCTAAAAACCACCCTGCCATGCTAAGATAGTGTTTCAATTTGTAGTTTTTATGAATTCTCTAAAGTCTTACATTTTAATGTGACATCACAATAAAATAGTACTTTGCAAAATATTTTTTTCAATGAATATTCTTTTGAGAAAAGCACTTGTAGTAAAAACACCTTAGATGCTGTAGGTGTGAAGTAACTCTGAAACTTTTTTTTTTCTTTTTTATACTGTTTATGTGAGCTTTGTACTTAAGCAAACTCTATTTGATTGTCAATATTTTTGAAGATAAAACTTGATGATTGTTGCTCATTTTATCTTCTAAAAGTCTTATATGTTTCTACATTGTGTGAGTAAGTTTAAGAAAGCATTTGACCTAGTTTGGCATTCAACAGTCTTGAAAGTTTATGTTGATAATTTATATTATTTTTCTCATGCAATAGCTTTGAAAAAATTCTTTATTTAATCTTCTAGTTCATCACAGAATCATATATCTTTATTTATAAAAATTGTGATAAGTTTTTATACTCACAAACATGACATGTTCAGCAAGATCAATTGGCTTGAATGCACTTACTTGAGGCAAAAAAAATCATCAAGAGGCTTTAAAAACTTGCATATCAGTCTTTGAAATCTTTGAAACATCAATATAAACTGAAATAAGTAGAGAAACATTCAAAAGAATTCTTATATTTTATATTGTGTGAGTAATTTTAAGAAAGCATTTGACCTAGTTTGGCATTCAACAGTCTTGAAAGTTTATGTTGATAATCTATATTATTTTTCTCATGCAAAACCTTTGAAAAAATCTTTATTTTATTTTCTGATTCATCACAGAATGCATATATCTTTATTTATAAAATCTGTGACAAGCTTTTATACTAGAAGCATGACATGTTCAGACAAGATCAATTGGCTTACTTGATAAAAAAAAAATCATCAAGAGGCTTTAAAAACTTGCATTTCAGTCTTTGAAATCTTTGAAACATCATTGTAAAGTGAACTGAGTAGAGAAAAATTCAAAAGAATTCTTATGAAAAATCTTTTGAACCTCTGTAAAATTTTTAAACTTCTAGGCTTTTTCAAAGGTCTTTATAAGTTGTAACTTTGGCTTTCTCCTACATCTTAAGATTAGGCAATGGATCACACTTTTTGGATTCTGATTAAAGATGAGTACCTACTACAGCAGCTGTTCAAGTTAGATTGTTTAATAGTTAATTAGATTGTTTTAATTTGTGCAAAACTTAGTATTTTTGCTAGGGTTACCAGTAATACTAGTTGAATGTTTAGTAACAAAGTTAAGGTTTTTGGGTATTTACAATAAATCTTGATATTGTCTTTAAGTTTTAGATTTTCTATTTATTTAAGTCCTTTTGTTACTATTAAATTTTTGAGTTCTCATGCTTAAATAACATTAAGCTTTATATGTTAATTAAATTTTGCACAAATTCAGACTAGTTCTTTCTTTTTATAGAGTTGATACCATAAACATATATTTGTTTTGTTGGGCTTCATTCTCCTAAGATTACAAGGCTACCTTAAATTAAGAGAAAACTTAAATAAGACTCAAAAATAAATAAAATCACTTAAAAGTAGCAACATTTGTGGTAAACTTTATAAGCTTGTGTAAAGAAGTTTTGTTTTTATGAATGAAGCCCAAAGAGACAGCAAGCTAATGTAAGTGTAGAAGTTTATTTACAACAAAAAAATTAAGTTGGTTAGTTCTGATTGCATTAATGTAGTTTATATATTTATAAATTAATAATTTGTAATAAGAGTTACTTAAAGTGTGCATAAAAGATAAGTAGGAAGAGTAATCATAAAACAAAATTGTTATAAGTTTCAAAACTGTTTTAATTGTTATAAGTTTTATTTATTCATTTTTTTACAAAAGAAAACAGTTAAACCATATCAGGATTAGGTTTGCTAGTAAACAAAATGTTCCAAAATTTTAAGTTTACACTCATATATTTACAAAGCACTTCACAGCAAGCAAAATTTAAGGTTGTTAGTGTATGAGGTTATTCTCACCTTTGTTTAATTTTTCTCTTCTTCTATCACTAACTTCTTTCTGTTCTTTTATCTATCAATAATTTCTTTTGTTCATATGTTTGACTAATAAGCATTTATCAACAACTTGCTGTGTTGTGTTATATGTATATGACAAATGTAAAGACTCAATTTTGGTAATAGTATAAATATACAGCCATAAAGATTTCAAATGATGCAAGTATTTGACAAACTTTGAAATGAACTACAGGCTAATAAACATATGTTAATGACACAAAGTAGTATGGTTTAACTGTTTTAGTTTGTAACAATGTATTGAAATGATAAGTTCAAACACCTTTAATTTGTATGCACACTTTAAGAAACACACAATAAGTTGTCTGAGATCAGTGATTAAACAAAGCAATTAAGTAAGCATTCAAAGTTTAAGTCTATTAGTGAATATATAAAGTAAATTAAAGTATACCAGTTAATAAGTAGTGATGGTAGTAACCTTTGTATTTATGAGATTGCTAAATAATTACTTCACAATGAGACCAATTTAACTATCATGGATAAACTTTAGCTTAATAAGTTACATGACAAGTAAAGTGATATCCTTTAGTAGGAACAGTATAAAACTGAAGTTAAACAAGAATATAAAATTTTTTTACCATTTTAAAGTTTATTTGACAAGAATATAGTTACTACTTGATCAAAGTAATTTAATTGTTTAGATGAATCTCAAGTGGTTTTTTATTTTTGATTAGTTTAAATTTTATACTGTTTTTAAAAGGTTATCTAAGTAAAATCAATTTACGTAAGCAAGTTAACTGACTATTGTTTGAGTATACATAGAAAACAGTTAAATCATATAAATAGATTTGTCAGTGTACACATTTAAAAGGTCTGTTTCTTTTTATATTTGTATATTTTTATATTTTCTGTCATTAAAAAGTACACCTCTCTATGAGATTGATGAACTGTTTTCCATGTATATGTAAAACATTAGGTACTTAACCAGGATGATGTAGTATCTGTATTCATTTGTTTTTGGTTTTAACCCTAACTTAAACATGTAATTTTAACGAATTAAAGGCATCTATAATGTACGCATTCTAAGAATTAAACACTAAGTTTTTAATAACACTCTCTCTGTTATAAGTAAAGATTTTCTTTAAGTACTACGCACCCGCATAAGGTACGCACTAAATTTTTAATAACACATTATTTGCATTAATTAAATAGGTTTTCTAAAATAAGGTACGCACCCGCTTAAAGTACGCACTAAATTTTTAATAACACAATATTTGCATTGATTTAATAGGTTTTCTAAAATAAGGTACGCACCCGCTTAAAGTATGCACTAAATTTTTAGTAAAACATTATTTGCATTAGTTAAATAGGTTTTCGAAAATAGGGTACGCACTAAATTTTTCAGGCCCCCCCCACCCATATTTTTCAAAAATGGGGATTCCCCCAAACCGAAAATGTGATGAGATTTTTTGATGGAGATTATTAAAATTTATTTTTTAAGGCATTTCGCCGGCTCCGCCGGCGAAAAAATTTTCATCTTTTCCTTTTCTCTTTTTCTTTACGGCCTTTTTTCTTGAAGGCCCTCTTTTTCTGTCAAATGGACCGTGAGTAGCGTAACTGCCAAACAAATATACGTTATTGCGTTGTATTTGTACGGTCTTTATCTGTTATCTTTTACTAACCTTGAGCTTATGTGATCTAACTTATTGATGTGAAACCATTAAAGGCCTGACGGTAATATCAGTTATAGTTTTTCAATTATTAACTGAGTGGTTTTGTATTGATGAGTTTGATTAGTAAGTGTTGAGGTAGCGACAAGAATTAAAAAAAAAACATCGAAGGGCTACGGCCGGAGAGATGACACGGTGCTTCGCACCTGTCATCTCTCCGGCCTGCCCTTAGTTTTTTTTTTAATTCTTGTCCTTTAGGCCCGGTTACTCTGCTGGTCGGCACCTTTTTGAGTTATGACTTGGATGTACGAGTAAGTGTGCTAGTACTTCTAAGTCATAACTAAACTTTATTCTCACTAGAAGTTATAAGATACAACAGACTAGTTTCACTCTAATGTTGTATGAAAGATAACAGATATAAATTAGTCATGAGCCACTTGTTTTAAATACTTCTAAAAAATATTTACGTCTTAAAATTGTCCACATAAAGTTAGGTAAATTTACAAACCACTTGCATCAATTGTACAAACTTTTTTGTAAATTCTCGGTTGAATTAATCATTTTATCTTCTTGTTGAGATACTATTTTATTTTTAGTTTATTTCCTTACTGTTTCTAAGCTTATAGGATTAGTTCTTAAACATTTTGAATTGTTTTCCAAACTTGAAATTGGTTTTCCAAACTAATTTCTAAATTTAACCCTTGGCACGAGTTAAAAAGTCCCTTTACTGTCGAATTACCCATTTACGTTTTCAATTTCTCACTGTTTTTTGCCTCCTATAAAGGGCGATATTGTCCGCTTTAGATAAACTCTGATCTAAACAACGTCCATTCCGTTTTGTTTTACTAGCTTTTCCAACGATTGGGGTTTAATTTAACTTCATTAAAGTAACTGTAATTTTAATTTTTTATCTGCTACTAAAAATCCGAAAACGATTAAATGCACTAATTTGAATTTTTATTCTTTTGTAAATAATGTTTTAGTCACCAATAATGATTTAAGCGCTTAAAATAGGTCCTAAAAAAGATGAAGAGTTATTTACACCACGCCAACTCACTTCTACTACTTTGATCTGTTTTGCTATTGTTTTTTTAAGCCCCGTCACTCTGTTTGTTGGCACCCTATGACTTGGATGTACGAGTGAATGTGCTCGTACTTCTTAGCGCAACTAAACTTGATTTTAACAGGGCTGCCACTTTACCTGGAAAAACCTGGAGTTTGACAATTTAGGCAAAAACCACTAAAAATAATGTGGAATTTTTAATGGTTTATATGTGTTTAGTAGTAAAATTTTGATTTTACTCAAAACATCTATCATATAAATAGAAAAGTTTTTCATAATAAAAGTTTTAATTTATTAAAAAACATACTTAAAGTAGCTTTACAGTATCTTTTTAATATTTTTATACTACTTAACACAGTTTCTTACCTTAAACTTAACTTTAAACTAAAATAGACCCAAACATGTGTATTTTTAAAATCCTGGAAGAAATTCGGAAAACTTTAGAAAAACGAGTGGCGACCCTGTTTTATACTAATATTTAAATCATTGAGTATAACAGACAAATTTCACACCACGTTGTATTTATTGATAACAGATAAAGCCTGTACAAATTACTCATGAGCGTAAGTAGATTACTTACTTAGTTTTAAGCGTCGTTTGTCTTTAAAAAAAAGTGTTTGGGCAAAAAATGCTATAATTGTTAGTTAATGTAATACATTGCATTCTTAAAAGTACAAATCGTATACTTTTGTAAGTAGTATCTTTGCAATATTGTGTGTAGGATATTTATGTCACTTAGATGGAAACAAAGCTAAATTTTTCCATGTACATTTCCGTTTACATAAGTCAATGTTTACGTCTTAATTTGTGGAAATAAATTTTGGCAATCTTTGAAAATTAGCCACTAACGAAATACAGTTTTGTCCACAATTTTTTCATGTATTTTTACTTAATTATAAATGTTACGTCATAACCCGGTAGTCTTATACAGTTTAACTTAGTAATTTTTACTAACACTATATTTGTATATGTAATATGCATATTATTTGAATAATTAATATAGACACTAACAACACTAAATATATGTACATAATAAGTATTAGACGAGGCGTATCTTAATTAAACTATGTATATATACATAATAGATATAAATATATATATGGCAATTAACTCTGAAATATTTCATTGCTGCAAGTAAATTAACAGATTAATACTTAATCATTAATTAACATCTTGTTGCGCTGGTTCATATTATATTGATATCTATAAACTTAAAAGATTAACTGTCTTTTCAAGTAATAATTACAGTTCAAATATACATCCCACTTAGAGAATTTATGACTTATTGTTTAATGTTATTATTCAGCTGTAGTATATGTTGTGCCATTTAAGTTTTTGGTCTACAAGGTTGTGTATATCATACATAATTTTTGCTAATGTCTTATCTAATCATAAACTTGCTGTTAAGTCACTTTAAAAAAATTGAAACTTCTTATTTTGTATGTTTGAAAGAGCATCAATTTAATATAAATATTTTTTTTTTCATATTTAAATGAACAAAAGAATTTTACCTATTATGTAATTAATTCCAATTATTAATAAATATTTTACTTACGTTTCAAACAATAAACGGTTTGTAATAAACAAAATCGATAAGTATGACCTTATTTTACACTAATATAATGACTCTAAACCAAATACTTATAAAACTATGCCAATTAAGTAACCATTTCAATTTCGAGGTCGTATTTTATTTTAATTGTTTATAGTGCCATTTACTTCTATAAAATTTGGTTTTATTTTCTGTCAACTAGTTTGGAAATTTCCTTAGTTTTACATGTTTTAAAGCTCGTCTACTTGGTTCAAACTTTTCTGAATCTATATTTTTTTACTGTACTTTTTTTCAAAATCTATATATAAAGAAAGGCTAAAAAACTGTGAAGGGGATTTATGTAGCCTTATATTCTTTAGTTTTAAATTATTTACGGGTCATCTTACCAACCAAAAACGGATCATGTTTTAGTTAATGTTGTTACTAAGTTTAATTGTTATTACTGTAGAATTACTTGAAAGTCTGTTTAAAAAAAAATTGGCTTTTCATGAGTTTGTTCTAAGTTTGTTTATAAGTCTAATCCGTTATTATATTGTAAATTTATTTTTTCTTGATTTAATTCTACTTCGATAAATTTTGGTTTAAAAGTGAATTTTATAGTATAAAGTTTTGTTTTACTCATGGTTTAGATGTATTTTTAGTTAACGCTTCATTGTTTTGTTGATGTTACTGTAAAATAACTAAAAAGTTCAAATTTTTCATGATAAACGTCTTAGTTTGTCCACATAAAATTGTATGCATTATTAAAGTAACGAAATATCTTTTTTATCCATTTAGTTTAGGTGTTTTAGTTGAAATTTATTTAGTCTTATTACACACTATTATTACGTCATTATATAGTCTCATTAAGTATGGTATTTTTCTTTAAATTTTAATAACATATGCTTTAAAGTGTCAAGATGTATTGATGATAAGCTTCTTTTAATGTTTTATCATTTACGTTCTAATTTTTTCTTAGTTATTGCAAAGTTATTCGTATGTTAATTATTGTTTTTGTTTATTATTAATGATCTGTAGAACTATTTGGCTGGTTTGATTTTGGATGCAATTAAACGTTAGATTATTAGAAATTTGTGCATGTGTTTATACTTAATTTAAGTGAAGCAGTTGTTTTACGGATTTAATACTGTTTTCCTTTAATTTCACTTCATAACTACAAATAATCCTGCTTTGAACTACCTTATCTACTTAGACAATTTTACTAAAAAAGTCTGTTTATTACCAATATAAAATTCAATTGAATCTTTAAATCTAGTTTTTAAATGTCTGCATCATACTTGTTTAAACAAATTCCTTACCTTACAAAGTATTCACTAAAGATTTTAGTTTTAAATGAACCAACTTTAGTCTTTTTTGTACCAGTCTGTTATATTGAATACTCTTTTAAGTTTTATTTTAATAATTTCTGAGCGTTTTAGGTTTCAATCTCGTTAAATATTGAAATCATATTTGTGAAAAATCAGTAAGTAAATTGTTGTTCTGTTTAAAGATTTTTGTTCTTAATTTAATTTCTAATACAACTAATTACTGCCATCATTTAATGAGCAAATGTTAAAAGTACATAAGTAACATACAAAGATCATATTTATACTGTGGTTTTTAGTATTATAAGATGGATATTTAATACAAATTATGTATATTTGTATTATATAATCCATATATTATACTCTAAGTCAAGTTCAACAAATTTATGAAACTAGTTCAGAGTGACATTCTTGTTTTATGTTGTTGCCATGGTTTTCTTGAACTAATCTTGTTTGTTCGTTGTATCGTCACCTGTTTAAATTCCATGTCTAAAACATTGTTAATTTGTCATTATTAAAAACACTTTAAATTAGATTTTTGTCCAAAATAAAACAAAGCAACTTCAAATATACCATTTAAGGACTTTTATAGCTTTTTTACTTAGTTTTTACTTTTCTAAAGCTAAGTCGTATTACTGTCATCAGCTGAAATTGCTTTATTTTTTGCTTTATTTTTAACCTTATTGTTTAAGAAAAGTTGTACTTATTTCCAGTACTTATTAAAGTTGTACTTAATATTACAAATCGTAGAATATTGTGAATAAATGTGAAGATTTTAAAGCCATTCAGTTTCTATAGCTGTAGTTGTACTACACCTGATGAGCGTGTAACTCACAGTTTGTATTTTTATTGATTTTATTTACCTATTCATAATCATATTAAATTTTCTTGGTTTATACAAGGTTAAGAGTCATTTTTGAGTATTAAACTACAATTTCATATATTTAAGTAAACTATAACTTTAGCTGTTAGAAAGCGTTTCAAAATTATGAATCATCGTTAAAAAATATTTTTAAATCAATAGATTGACTTAAGATAGTAGTTTATAAATGATTACAATATTCTTTAAGAGTTTGTTTAATAGACTGACCTTATATTCAATTTATTTAATTCTTATTTTAAATTGGTTGATATTGATTCAGTTTAAAAGTAAATAGTAAGGGTCAATTCATGTTTATTTTCTATGGTTAAACTTTTATGGTTTGTAGTCTAAAGTTTAAATAAGACATCATGTTGTAATGTTCGTAAATTATTAAACTGTCCATGTTATTAGTTATTTTAATTCAAATATTTTCTTTAAACTTTACCCAAAGTCTTTTACATGTTCTTACTCTTTGAAATGACGTAACAATCAAATATCTGATTTGAAACTTTCTTATTTTCATTTGTAATGTTAAAACATTATCAGTTCTTTTTTTTTTTATATTTCCAATTAACTGTTTTGATTCTATCTTTAAAATGAGTAAACATTTTATTTATACGACAGTCAAAAATCTGCTTAAACTTTAAATTAAATTCGAATAAATATTTTCTCACCTTTTTTGAGTTGCGTGAACGTACTTTTGATAGTTTTGTTTTCTGGGTTGCTTTAATTTATTGCCATATGATGTTGATTTTGTTTCACGCAATAAGTTCGTTGGTTATATGTCTTTTTTTACATACATGAATGACATATTTTTTTCTTAAAACAGTCATTTTAAATGTGCAGTTAGTTTTGTTCTTACCTTTGTTTTATTTTTATTTGCATTCATTATTATTTTTATATCTTTCTCAGGTTTTATTGTATGTTTTTGAAAACTTTAAGTCTTGTGTTGACAATATATCAATTGTTGTCGGAGATACGTTGTACATTAAGCTTGAGTTAATTTTTTGTACATCTTAAAGCCATTTTTTAATCTTTTTTGTACCAGTCCATGATTTTAATTACTCTTAAGTT
>NW_028140147.1:0-34000 GCF_965202585.1 Thalia democratica | reverse complement strand
TTAAAAAAAGACTGTTATTTGATTCATGAACTCGGTAAAGTTGATACATTTTAGAGTTATTTGTCCAAAGTAACAAATATTGCTCGATTTACTGAAATGTAAAGAGATTATTTAAATAAAAATGTGGTTATTAAATATTTTTTTTTCATAGTTTAAATGTAAACAAATGTAAATTAGTCACGTGTACAAAATGAGCCAATCACGGTAGGTGTTTAATTTTAACTGACGAAAATGACTCTTTTTAATTTACACAGGGTATGTTTTTGAAAAAATACTTTTCTGTATGCTCTTTTTTACTAACTAGATCCGAATCGGCCGGATATTTGTTAGGATCCGGATCTTTTTTTTATATTAAGATTCGGCCGGATCCGGATATCAGAAAAAAATGGCAATATCCGGAACATCACTAATAATAATGTGCAAATTAAAAACTTTATACCGTACATATTTCATATAAATGTATTATTTTTGCCACTGAACCAAGTAGAAAATAAAATATTTAATTTGCATTCTTTTATTTAGTTGTAAGGTTATAAAAAAGTCTCAATTATTTAAAACCTCATTAAAAACGTCTACAGCCATTGTCTCAAGTAAATACCTAAACAACATAATATTACATAATCATCATAATATATTCACACTATTATTTATTGAAATTTGTGTGAAACCACATGTATATTATCCAATAATTACATAATTAATAACTTATTGTATTTCAATGGTTAGAACATTGTTAAAAGCATTTGTAGTGAAAAAAATTAACACAATTTTATATAAGTTTTTGTTTTGAATTAAAAATCTTACACTAAATCTATAATATTCTCGTTAGTGTAAATATTTGAAATAAATAAAAAAAACTTTTGTCAAATATACCTTGGCATACAAGCTAAAAATATATAAAGACACGCCGTTAAATAATTTAAGTTAATATATATGAATTTGATAAAACCTTAAAATATAAGTGAAAAATATTAAAAACTCAATCTCATTATTAATTTAAGCTTTTGTTTATTTTTAACACTCATTTAATCAATATTTGTACATTTAGAACACAAATTTAAATATTGAAATCAAATTTCAAAAATTAAACTTTGCTATTAAGTAATTTTAAATTAGAAAAATAGTTTAATTTAAACTTTCTAAATACTTGATCAGTTTGATCTACTTACATTAAACACTAAAAAATACAAACGAAACAAACTGTTATAATTTACTAAAACTTGTTTTTCTACATTATTAAAAACTTCAAAAGTATTATCAAAAACCATTTTTAAACTAATAAAAATTTACGTGAATAACAAAATACAAAGAAAAGGGAAAGAAAAATAGATCAATAATATCAAGAAAGTAAATTTCAAATTGAAATACTGTCAACTTGAATTTAAAGAAAACTAACTTTAAATTTATTCTGAAATACGTAAACACATTACGTAGTATAAATACGAGATTTATTTTTAAATTTGAAAACCTTCTTTTAAATTCTTTATCGCCGGTTTAAGCAAATTTTAAACTTAAAATTTGTGCACATAAAATAAAAACATTTATTACTACTAACTCTAATTTTGTTTCACAGAACAGTACAAGTTTTAAATTTCATTTTAACAATCAATAATTTTGTTGTTCTTATTAATAAAGAAAAAACATTTGCATCATACCTCTTTTGAGATTTTATTTTTTGTAGTAAATTCAAACAATAAAAGCTGTTTTATGTTTAACGAGGAATTAAAAAAAAAATCACCGCGAAAAATCTTCAAATTTTTAAACAACTCAAGAAGCTGAATCAATAAAAAATTAAACAGAACAAGTAGCAAGTAAAAGTGATCTAATAACAGGTAGCTTCGAGATACCATATGATACAACTACTATTTTTTTCATAACAACATAATTGTGGTATGATTCAAATTCGTGGTTGCAACCTTTCGACAAGTTCTGCTATTCAATCAACGCGCTGATTTAGACACCTGTAAATTGTAAAACTTTAGTTGAATATTATTTTAAAACTTTAATACTGGAAGGTTTGAGTCATTTATATGTATACTTTTGTGATTTTACATTGAAGTTTTTAAGGTTGACTTTTTGTTTATGAAAGCTATTGCTACTTAACAAGAGAGGTAAATACTATTAATTTTTTTCGTGAAAGTATTTCAAGGTTGATAAAAATGTTATTATTACATAGTTTACAAGTTTTTATTTTAAAAAATTAAATCAATTGGTCGTAGTATTTTAAAAATAAGTTGAAAAATTTTATTTACACTATACACAACCATAAGTGAAACAGACCAAATAATAAAGTATTTTATTGAGTACAATCAAAAAACATTTACAACCTAACACCTTATGCAAGAATTAAAAGGTAAAAAAAATAATAATTTATTTTCAATGCAGATAACACCACGCGTTTAGATTTTTTAAACTTAAGTTTTCCTTAAAAGTAAAACAAAACAATATAAATTCAACTAAAATTATTTATTTAAAAAATAAAAAAAATACTATAAACATCATTGTTAGTAAAAATAAATGTTGTACATAAAAAGTTTGTAATACTTGGCTTAGAAATATTAGGATTATAAAAAAAACTAAAGATTGCGCGAATCTTATTTACAGTAGCTTGTGCAATTTCCTTATAAAAGATAAAATAAAATATTTAAATTACAAAAAATTTTTGATGACACAAAACAATGGCTAATAGTAAGTAATTCTTTAAATCAAATAAAAAAGTTCAAATAAAAAAAACATCCAAAAACATCTTGAAAGTATCTCACTGATAATAGTTAAACTTTTATGCATGTTATTAGAAATTGAAGTAGCGTTAGTAGTATACCATGATGCCATAAAAACAATTTGAAATTAAACATCTAGTTTGAAATCAGCAAGCAACTTCATTTGCAGTACATTTATTGATGCACGTTATTGAAAATTTAGTTTCTGCAAAACTTTTTTTTTTGAAAACTGTTCAAATCACAATGCTGAATGAGCTGATTTTTGCAAATACTTAAAAATTCCAGTGCAGTTTATCTTTAGATGATAAAAAATAAACAAATTACTTTTGGTAACGCTTAAAACGTTGATAAATTTATAATAAAATAAATAAACTATTCACTTAAAACCTACGGGAACACTTTTTTTTCACAAAAGTAAGTTTTTGAAAAAGTTTAATATTAATTTTAGCACAAAAAATATTAAATTATTGTAGTGAGATAATAATGTACAAGAACCAGTGATAAAAACGTTAAACATATAGTTTTTATAATACTAATTACGAAAATACAAAAGCTGAATTTTAAATAAGATATGCTTTATTGATGGCTAAATAGCAACTAAACAATAAATTATGCATGGTGCTAATATACTAAAAAGATCATGATACACAAAATCTTCACTTGTTTTAGATAAATTGCTATCAAATTCAGCCCTTCAACGGTATATGATTTCTATCTAGTGTTTTAAACTCTATAAAAGTATTTGCACACATTAGGAGAACTTTTATATAAATACAATATTAACAATATATAAAACCTTGACATTACTATTCAGATAAATTTCAAAACAAATCTAGCGCTATACCAACAGATTATTTCAGTCTAGTGTTTTAGATCACTAGAATGTATAAAAAAAGGAATTCATTGATGTAATTAAGCTTCAATTTAACTATAGTAAAAATAAAAACACGTCTTTACCTGTTTCAATGATTTAATTTTGATTCTTGCTATTTTCTTCTATTTGTCATTTTTTCAATTGCATTTCTGTTTTTTCAAGGTAAACTTTGAAGGTATCCTTCTACCGCTGTTCATCAATGCCTGAAAGTAAATTTCCTTCAAGTTGTTTATAATAGTTTAAGAATATTTCCTTATATTTTGAAGTGAATTAGTTTTGGAATGATAAGAAGATAAACTTTTAGTAAAACTTTGATCTTGAAGTAACCTGGTCATAAATAATATATCACTATATTTGCATCAGAAACTTTTTACAAAACTAGTTAATTGAAAGTTTTTGTTATATAACAGAGTAACTTAAAATATGTAATTAAAAATTTTAAATAAAAGCCAATATCAGTTTTCGTAAAAGAAAAACGTTGGACTCAAATGGCATTCACCTTTTGAGTGTTTATAAAAAAATAAATAAAATTTTCCTTATAATGCAAATTTCCTGAAAATATAAGGATTGCAACTTAAAAAGTCTAGGATAAGTAATAACTTTGCCAACTTATAAAAACTTGAAGGAAAATTAATGAGCAAAAACATTGTGTCTAAAAATTTGTATAAAACTTTGAAAAAGTCCACTGTACCTCATGAGTTGATAGAAAATTTCATGTTTTCTTAACAGTAGTGTACAGTTTTGTATAAGACATTAATATGTAATAAAGTTTTGATTTATGTATTGCCGCTGATGCCTTAATTTAAAAAATCTCAACTTGTGCAAAAAGTAATGAAATATGAAATACTAATGTAATATAAAAAGCTAAAAAGACAATATTGCATAAAGTTTAATTCTAAATTTTGTGCAAAACAGTTAAAATTAAATTATACTTTTGTTGCTAGAAGATAGTTATATGAGATATAAGATAAGGTATAACCACTAACAGTAAATATATAACCTTTGATTATTTAGAATAAACACTAATGAAAAATAAAGCAAAAATAATTAATTAAAAAAAAAGAGAACATTTTATTAGTTAAAAAATTACTCTGACTAAAATTTTACCAAAGAAGTTTTTTTATTTTGCTAACATTTCAAATCGTTGAAAAAAATATTAATGAAACTTGATTAGCTAAGTAAAACTTGTTAGCTAATAAATAGTAAATGAGCAGTTATAATTTCCTGTATAAAAAAAACTCATTGTTTACAATTTCATGTGTAAGTAAGAATACAAATTTAAGCATTTTTTTAAATGGATTATTTATTTTATGTAAAATCTTAAGCACAACCTATAAAAGTAAAAACTACATCAGTAACCAAAAAGTAAAAAATTAAGAATTTAATCAAAGAAAAGCGAAGCAAGCTTTTTAAAAATGTTATAATAAACATTTGTTTGACCAACAAAAACTACTCTAAAATTGTAAACACATTAAATGTTTTCCAAGTACTCACTTTTAAACATCTTTTTAACATAAAAATACAGAATAATAAAAGTGTAGACATTTATATGTTTTATCCTAAATATTCATTTTTAAATTCGACATGGTTAAGGGCATGGGCACTTTTTTACGTGTTGATCTTACTTTTTTCATTTTCATATTTAGCTAACAGTTTCTTTTTACCATTTTGTAAAATTCAATTTAGTTGTGAGATTTGAGGGGACAAAAGCAGAAAGCTCAATAGGTTCCTTACGGCAGGACAAAAAAAAACCATGTCATTAAAAGTCTATTGTGTCCTACAATTTATAAGCAAGCTTTTTAAAACTTTTTCAGTTTAGTTTTAACTTACTTATTATCAATCCTATGGTAGAATTTTTAAATTTTTTTGGAAACAGATAATTTTCTTCTTTGGTAATTAAGTATTTTTCTATTTGTAACAACAGGATTTTTTTTTATAGTGCAAGGAGCTTCCTAAAAGTGTGAAAAGAATGCAAAAAAATTAAGTTTTAAAAAAATTTGTGAATTTTTCAAAATTTCTATTAAACGTGAAAATTTTTGATTTTGAACCAGTGTATTAGATTTTTTACAAAACTGCCTATATCTCATTAATTAATTATTTTTTTATTCTATCAAAAGTATGTTATAGTATAAACCAGGGGCGTAGCGTGGGGAGGGACGCTGGCGCATGCATGCCACCAAAAAAAAATAAAAATAAAGCAATATCTTTATCCTTTATTGTTTTTTTTTTTTGCTTAATTTGCCTTTTTTCAACTATGTTTTTCTACTTTTCGAAAAGTAAAACGAAATTTCGAATTTAGACTCAAACAGTACGCAACTAGTTAGTGCACCGCAGTAGTATAACCTTATGACAGATTTTTTACAAAGACAAATGCTAACATTTTGTTAACAAACTATAAAGCTAAACCTGTTATATTGTGATAATGATTCAAGAATAAACAAACTGTAGTAAAAATAGCAATAAACAACTGCTAATAATTTTAAAAAAAAATTTATAATAAGAATAAAAACTACTAACAACATAATATAAAAGAAAAATAACAAAAAACAGAAAAAAATAAATTAAAACAAATAATAAACAAACAGTTCATTGTGTGATTACAGTTTTAATCTCACTATACAAAAAGTATTGTTTAAATTAACTAAACTTAAAACTTTTTTTTAAGTAGATTTTTTTTATTAAGATAACAAACAAATCAAACTTTGTTATTTTACCAGCCATAAAGTTTAAAAATTAATTAATTTTTGTAGCAAGTTATTTTAAAATTTATTTAGTCACATCATGAATAAATTTGTAGCAGCTTGTAAAACAGAATTTTTTACAATCAATTTTTAGTCTAAAAGACATAACTGATTAATTTTAAATATAAGCTTATTTTTTTTAATAAAATTTTAAATGATATTTAAAAAAAAAATTCTTTCTACCAACTGTTTGTAGTATTTAAAAATGCTATTCCCTAAAGATCTTAGAAAAACTGACTTTAAGATAAATTTAAAGTTATATTTCTTGTGAATTTTTAAAAGCATTGAAAAAGTTGACCTTAAAAAATTTATCTTTGAAACATTTTGTTTTGTATCAGAAACATTTAGTAAAATCTTTCCACACACTCAGGATTTTATGAAGTTTTGGAAAACTTTTGTATGACTCAGTAAAAATCATGATAACTCAGAATGTTTTAAGTATTTTTAAGCTCAGGCTGACTAAGGATAGACTTGTTTTTTTTTAAAATCAGGGTAGGGTTAGTGGTTTTAAAAGCTTTGTTATAAAGCTTAGTTTCTATTAGTTTAAAACCAATAAAAAATTTCTGTAAAAGAATTTAAAATGCTTATGATGACACATAACATTTTTAAACTAACTCAGGACAGTTATTTTGACTCAAAGAGTGGCAAGCTAATCCTGATATTTTCAAAGTTAATTTCCTTATAAAATACTTAATTTACAAGAAATATTTTGATGACACAAAACAATGGCTAACAGTAAGTGATTCTTTAAATCAAATAATCAAAAAAAAAAAAGTTCAATCAGTATAAAAACATTTTGAAAGTGTCTCAATGATATCTCACTGATTATAGTTAAACTTTTATACATGCTATTAGAAATTAAAGTAGCGTTAATAGTATACCATGATGCCATAAAAACAGTTTGAAATTAAACAACTAGTTTGAAATTAGCATCAACTTCATTTGCAGTACATTTATTGATACACATTATAGAAAATTTAGTTTCTGCCAAATTTTTTTTGATAACTGTTTAAATCACAATGCTGAATGAGCTGATGCGTTCTTTGGCAAATGAGCTCTTTTTGCAAATACTTAAAAATTCCAGTGCAGTTTATCTTTAGATGATAAAAAAAACAATATACTTTTGGTAACGCTTAAAACGTTGATAAATTTATAATAAAATAAATAAACTTCACTTTAAACTTACGGGAACACTTTTTTTTCACAAAAGTAAGTTTTTGCAAAAGTTTAATATCAGTTTTAGCACCAAAAATATTAAAAAATTGTAGTGAGATAATAATGTACAAGAACCAGTGATAAAAACGTTAAACATATAGTTTTTATAATACTAATTACGAAAATACAAAAGCTGAATTTTAAATAAGATATGCTTTATTGATGGCTAAATAGCAACTAAACAATAAATTATGCATGGTGCTTATATACTAAAAAGATCATGATACACAAAATCTTCACTTGTTTTAGATAAACCTCTATCAAATTCAGCCCTTCAACGGTATATGATTTCTATCCAGAGTTTTAAACTCTATAAAAGTATTTGCACACATTAGGAGAACTTTTATATAAATACAATATTAACAACATATAAAACCTTGACATTACTATTCAGATAAATTTCAAAACAAATCTAGCGCCATACCAACAGATAATTTCAGTCTAGTGTTTTAAAATGGATAAAAAAAGTGAATTCATTGATGTAATAAGGTTCATTTTAACTACAGTAAAAAATAAAAACACGTCTTTACCTGTTTCAATTTTGGTTCTTGTTATTTTCTTCTACTTATCATTTTTTCAATTGCACTTTTATTTTTTCAAGGTAAATTTTGAAGGTTTCCTTGAACCGCTGTTCATCAATGCCTGTAAGTAAATTTATTCTCAGTTGAATTTATATAATTTAGTTTAGTCTATATTTAAATTTTCTTCTCTGTTTGAGTACACACTAGCTATAAAGACAATAGGTAGATTATATTAAGCTTCCTTTAAGTTGTTTATAATACTTTAAGAATATTTCCTAAAACTTTGAAGTAAATTAGTTTTGAAATGATTAGAAGATACACTTTTAGTAAAACTTTGATCTTGGAGTAAATTGGTCATAAAAAATATATCATTATATTTGCATCAGAAACTTTTTACAAAATTGAAAGTTTTTCATATATAATAGAGTTACCTATAATAAATAATTAAAAATTTTAATTAAAAGCCAATATCAATTTTTGTAAAAGAAAGAATGTTGGACTCAAATGGCCTTCACCTTCTGAGTTTATAAAAAAAATAAATAAATTTTTCCTTATAATGTAATGCAAATTTCCTGAAAATATAAGGATTGCAACTTAAAAAGTCGTAAGTATTAAGGTATAAGGTATTAAGGTATAAGTATTAAGGACAAGTAATAACTTTGCCAACTTATAAAAACTTGAAGGAAAATTAATGAGCAAAACGTTGTGTCAAAAATTTGTACAAAACTTTGAAAAAGTCCACTGTACCTCATGAGTTGATAGAAAATTATATATTTTGTTAACAGTAGTATACAGTTTTTCTATAAGACATTAATATACAATAAAGTTTTGACTTATGTATTGCCTCTGATGCCTTAATTTAAAAAATCTTAACTTGTGCAAAAAATAATGAAATATGAAATACTAATGTAAAATAAAAAGCTAAAAAGACACATAAAGTTTAATTCTAAATTTTGTGCATACAGTTGAAATTGAATTATACTTTTGTTGCTAGAAGATAGTTATATGAGATATAAGTTTAGGTTTAACCACTAACAGGGTTGCCACTCTTTGAGCCAAAAAATCTTCCCTGAGTGACCAAAAATTTCCCTGAGTAACCTTAAATTTCCTTGAATTTCCCTGAGTATTTTTCAAATCTTAAAAAAAAAATTTTCTCTTCTAACACAAATTATTAATACCTCATTTTCATTTTTCTTCTTTAATAATAAAAGGAAGGTTGTATGTGTATGCTTCTGCATTAAATTTATGAAAAAAACTGTTTTCAAAAACTCAATCTTAAAAGGTTTAAACCAATTAAAAATTAAAAACTAAATTTTTGCACAACTTTGTGTGAACTTGTTAGTTAACTTTCTACATAAAAGAATAAAGTTTAATTTGTTTGACATTTTAATTGACAAAATTCAATTATACTATAATAATAAATAGCTCAAGATATGCCAAATATTGGGCCCTAGAAGATTTTACAAATTTTAACAATTCAGAACTTAGTTCAACTGTGCTTGGTTCTAGACTGTCTGCATATAAACTTCTCTTTGTCTACATCCTCAAGTAACCAATCTTTGAAGTCTTCATGGTTAAGCCAACTTTTTTTAAACAAGGTTTAAAACTGTACTTTACTCATAATACTTAAAAAAGCTTTTAAATTAAATCTGCAAAAAAGTTGTAAAGTACAGTAAACTACCGCTTAAGTACGCACTTTTTTTGGTACGCATCACGCCTTAAGTTCGCACTTATCCAGAAAGACAAAGTAAAGGATGTTATACTAGAACTTATAAGAAATTCCAGTTTTTTTGCCTAAATTTTCAATCATCAAGTTTTTTCAGATTATTTTATGTTTCTAGGTAGAATGGCCAACCTGCTGAGTTAGCCTGAGACTTTCACAACTTTTTAACTAGGGTGAGTAATCCTGAGTAGTCTAAAGTAACCTGAGATTGTGACAGTCCTTTATTAAATGTTAATAAACTAAATACTATGTAGTGGTTGCAGAAAAGTAAAAAGAATAATGATATTTGAGCTGTAATGCTATAACATAAATAAATATAGATGACAAAGTTAAAAAAACCTACGAATACAAAATAGCTAAGTCATAAATTAATTTAAATGTACATACATTGATGTTTTGAAAATGTTTGGTAAACACAATGTAGTTTGGTACTTTTCCTCTAACAAAACAAAATGTAGCTTAATATTTTTTTTTAATATTTGACTGACATTGACTTTCTATATTAAATGTATGTATTAATTATGTAGAAACTTTTTATAGAAAAAATAAATCATTTTAAAATTTATGAAAAAATTTTACAAATTAGAATTATGTATTAAATGTTTTTTAAAATAAAAAGACTTGTTTGTTTGGCTTAATTATTTAGTGGCTAGTTGTAAGAAAGAAAACAAACAACTAAATTTCATATTATACAATGTTGTCAAAAAGTACGCACTACCCGTGCTAAGTACGCACTTTTTGGTCGGGTTCAATTTGCGTACTTAAGCGGTAGTGTACTGTATATTAAAACATTCACACTAAAAAATTAATTACCATTACTGCTACTACTTTTGAAATTATTATTTATAAACAAAAGTTTAACCTCTATTTTTTTAACAAAAGTAATACAACACTAATCTGTATTCGTTTTTATTTTTTTACTGAAAACAAGTAGTTGTAAACAAATAACAAATAACTTTATTATTTTGAAAATAAGAACTAATAGTACAACATAGTGTTTTTTAAACTACATAAGTAACTAAAAATAAAAAGTTTATTAGAACTTTTCAATGAATAGTTAACAACAACTTTCATTTCTCTAAACTGTTTGATTTTACTTAAGTAAATATAAATTTAAAACTTAAAAAAACTACAATGTTAATACTAAGAATATTGAAGAACTAGCCGCAAGGCTAAAACTATTCTAAATAACCACTTAAACAATAAAAATTACTACTTTTGAACAAAATATTGAAACTGGATTAACTAAACCTCATTCTAGATCTAGAAAAAAATTTCCCTGAAATTTAGAGAAAAAATCAAAACTTCCCTGAGTTTCCCTGAGTTAAAAGAAAAATGCCAAAATTCCCTGAGTTTCCCTGAGATTTTCTACAGTTTGAAAATTCCCTGAGATTCCCAGAGTTCCCTGAGTGTGTGGCAACCCTGCACTAACAGTAAATATATAACCTTTGATTATTTAGAACAAAAACTAATGAAAAATGAAGCTAAAATAATTAATTAAAAAACTTCCAGAAAACCTGCCATGAAAATTTTTGATTTCGAACTAGTGTATTAGATTTTTTACAAAACTGCTTATATCTCAACGGTAAATTGATTTTTTTCTTTTATTGTATCAAAAGTATTTTATAGTATATACTATAACAGGGGTAGGCAGGTCAAAAAGGAACGTTTTTTTTTTTATGTGCTTTAAAAAACATATTTAAAGACAATTTTTTAAACAAAAAAAAATTAGGCAATTGATTATCCTTTAAAAATATAACACTAAAACTTTATTTTTGTGTATTCAAGAATATTAGTATATCAAACTAATTAAATGAAAATTTCAAAGTGGCCCGCAGGCCGCATTTTGCCGACCTATGTACTAAAAGCTTTCACATAAGAGCCAATGTTAGTTTTAAAAAATGTTGGACCCCCTTATTGCCCTAAATACAATTTTTTAATCTTTAAACCTAGTAGTGTAACTAACGTTTTTTTAATATATATCAAAATCTGAATAATTAATAAAATACAAAAATAACATTCATTTTAAAAACTGTTCATCAAAGATACATACTTTAAACCAAATTATTTCCCAAAATCATTCTGCAATCCCGCTTCCTTGGTAGAAGTTTATAAAACAGTTTCCCCCAACTACTAGTTAACTACCTTATCAAAAATTTTTCCTTTTTTTACAACCCCTTAAAGCCACAATTGCCCTTGTGGGACAATGTTGCCCACTTTGGAAAACCCTGCACTTGACATTTTTCTCAGTTTTACTTGATCAAAAAAAAACTTTTGTTTAAATCCTTCATCAGGGTTAATATTAAATAGCTAAAAAAGTAGTAAAGAATCTATATCTACACAAAATTTTCAAATTGCCCTACTAATTCATCCTATAATTACATTATAATAACCTAAAATTCATCCTATATGGGACAATATATCCCTTGGAAAACCCTGCTTTAAAAACTTAGCTCAGTAAATTAAACAAAAACATAAGCAATTCTAGGAAGCAGTGAAATTGTTTTAATATTAAATAAACAATGATCAAGCTTACTATGGGTAGTGTAGTTTGAAATCATTAGAAATCAAAATTGTGAATTACCTCTAGTAAACTGTTCCATATTCCTAATATAGTTTGTCAGTCTAATTAAATAATATTGGCATTACAGTTAGAGAAGATGTATAACAAAAAATATCTTTATTTGTAAAAAAAAATGTGAAAACTAATTTTACTTAAGTAAAAACTAACTTAAACTATAAAATTAAAATATACATAATTAAATATAACTTTTCAAAATATAATTTTAAGTGTTTGTTAACAAAAGATCCTAGTGAAACAAGTTTACTGGAATATATAATAACAATAAATTATACAGTATCCTTCTTTTATTTAACTGACACATGTTTCTGTGTGTTAACGGATTAACACACTTCAACTGAGCTCTGTAAAAAATTAAATACTGAAAGTAAAGAATAGAAGCTTAAGTAGGTATATACGTGTGTCCATTATCTTTTACTAACAATTAACCTAAAAAAATCTATGGCAACTACTTTCATTTTTAATAGACACATGTATATACCTTCTTTAGCTTCTATTCTTTCCTTACAGTATTTATTTTTTTTACAGAGCTCAGTTGAAGTGTGTTAATCCGTTAACACACAGAAACATATGTCAGTGAAATAAAAGAAGGATACTGTTTAATTTGTTATTATTATATTTAAAAATAGCTACTTTACATGCACAAACTAAATGTAAATTTACCTCAAATTGTACAGTAATCTTCCTTTATTGTACCAACATATGTTTCTGTGAGTTAACAAACACAGTAAGGAAGATAACTGTACAATTTGTTTTTATTCCAGTGAAGTTATTCCACTAGGATCTTTTGTTAGCAAACGATTAAACCTATATTTTTGAACAGTAAATTTACCTTCTCATTTCACGAATTATTCTTTCTTCAAGGTCTTCTAACATTCAGATGGCTTGCACATAATGTTTCTTTCAACTTATTTGCGGACATTGAATTTAACTGTTTATTTAAGGCTGCACATCACAAAAACTATAAGTAAAAAATGTACACTGCGTTGTAATGATTGTATTAACAAGTCTGAAGGTTTTGAGTACATGTACAAAACATACTACTTTAACTAATAAAGGTGCCAAACTTAAGTGTAAAAGTAAAATTTAAAATACTAATAGCAAATTTAAATATATTGTAGCTTGTATTAAAATTTAATGGACTTATAGTGATAAAATTAAGGTTAAATATTTTTAATATAAAAACTGTACACTTTTTTTTAAATAATTAATTAAGTAGGTGAAATTTTCTTGTAACGATTAACTAGGTTGTGTATAAATCTTTTATATTAGACTTGAAAGAGTGGCAAACCTGAATTTAGTCAAAATAGCATAAATATATAATGATTGACTCAAATATTTAGCATTTGACACATATTAAAAATACAAAACTAAATAATTTAATATAAAAAAAAACATTTCAAAACAAACGAAAATTAAAAAAAAAACGTTTGTTTTAAAGCTTTAATGCAAGCTCTAATGGATTGAAAAATAATTTTAATAAAAAAATAATAAATTGAGAAACTTTAAAGCTTTATAAAGTTAAAATTTTCAGCATAAATTTATCACTATGAATCTGTACCACATAAGTAAGTATGTACAAACGCATATATATTTATAAAATAAAATTTCATTTGAGGCATGTAGTTCTAAAACTGGTATAACATCTCTAAGCAGGTTTTTATTATCATAAAACTTGAAGACAATTTTTTAGCAATCTCAGTCTGCAAATAAACACTCAAAAATCAGCAATTGTTTACGAGTGCAAAGTAATTTTATCAAAGTTTGTTGAACATATATATTCTAATTTGTCAGTCTGCAAAGAAACATACACTACTCAGCAATTGTTTTATATGTGCAAAGTTATTGAAATCTTATTAATACACGTTTAAAGTCTTTACTCTATTTTGTCAATGGCAAAAATGCTTTTGACGCTGCTCAGAATGGAGTCAACATTGTTCAGGTCAAGGTTGCTATTCTTATTTGCAGTGACTATACCCAGTCTGTTAGAAATGGCCTTGCCATGAACATTCGCATTGCTCGCCCCAGCAAAATTCTTATTTGATCCTGCTGCAGTGACTATACCCAGTTTGTAGTTACTACCAGTCTGCACATCTGCGCTGTTCGCAGACTTCATGTTTGTTTTCACAATTGCATTCTTCTTCTTGAAACTGCTGTGTGTTGCCTGGCAGTTAATATCCCTGAAGTCCTTCAAACTCCTCAGCCTTTTGATTGGCTGAGGCGCCGGCTCTGGTGCTTTGTGGGAACTCAGTGTCCGGTAAGCAAACTGTGGCAGAGGCGTCTGGTAAGCGTACTTGAAGGAGTGGTTGATCTTGTTTACGGATATGTTTGTACTATCTTCTTTCTCTTTGGGGAAACCCCACCAAAGGTAGATGAACCGATCTTGGTGATGTTGAACTGGCTTCTTTTGTTTTTCGTGTTGCTGTTTGGCAAAGGGATTTCATGTGCAAGGTTGTAGGCTATTATGTCTTTTTTGCATTTTCTCTTGGCTTTAACTTCTGTTTCAGCCTGATCATTGCTTTTTGAAGAAGCAGGTTTTGGTGAGCTGTTTAATATTTCAGAATTAGATGTTTCATGAGGCTTGATTTTTATGGCAGTCAATTCATTTTTGAGGGCAGTTTTTTCTTTGCTACAAACAGAAGTTTGTTCAAATGTCTTGCCCATTGGTCTACTGCCGTTTATCACAAGACTGCCTTTTTCACCCTTGCTTGGAAGTAACTCTTTTTTAGGTATAATAGATTTTACTTGAGAGTGTGGATTGTAAGAGAACTTGATTATTCCAATCTTGGTGTTGACAGTTGTAACTTTGTTTTTTGAGCTTTCAGCTTTTTCCTTGCTGGTTGTTTGTTTTGCAGCCTGCAGTTTATTAACGTCAGAGAAACAAATTTCACCAATTTTAAAATTTAATTTGTTTGGTTGGGCTGCCAAATCTTTACTTAAACTTTTGCTGTTGTGGCCTGCAACAGACACTGGATCATGCAAGCTTTTGGGAAGCGGTGAATTTTGTATTTTTTTACACAAGTCCTCTTGCCTGCTCAAAATTTTCTTCATCTTAGCAGGCGTTGTCGTAAAAGAATCAGAATTACGTTTGACGGGAACCTTAACTTTTTCAAAATGCTGCAATTGCATCCTCTTGTTTTTGAAGCTTCTCACGAGAGACACCGGGACGTTCTCCTCCAGCTCCCAAGAGCTCTCGCTCTCATCCAGGCTCTGCCACTTCACCCGGTACATCACCTTCATTTCCAGTATCTTTTCAGCAATCTTGCCACTCAAACTTGAGGGTTTGTTGTTAAATTCCTCAGGTAGCTTTTCCGCTATGCCATCAAAAATTGAGGGTTTTTGAAGTGCTTCACTGTTTAATTTTTTAGCAATTTTGCTGTTAAAACTTGATGAACTTTGAACAGTTTCACTGTTTAACTTTTCTGAAATTTTGCCATTATCATTTGATGAATTTTGAAGGGCTTCATTGTCAACCTTTTCAACAATTTTTCCATTACAATTTGAGGGTTTTTGAAGGATTTTATTGTCAAACTTTTCAGCAAACTTTTTATCAAAATTCTTTTGAAGGGCTTTACTGTTTGCCTTATCTAGAAAACTTGTAGTTTTTTTAATGTTTTTCACTACTTTTTCATCAAATTTAATGGGCCAGTTATGATTTTCTAAATCTTTGTTTTTAAGCTTAGATTTTTTATCTTGATTTTCAACTTTAACTTGAGGTGTGTTAGAAATATTATTTTCAGATTTATTTTTTTTATTATGAGTATTATCTGAAATTTTCAAACTTTTTCTTGGTTTTTTGGGTACTTTAACATCATTTACTAAGGGTTTTTTAGGTGCTTTTGGCAAGGTTGTGATTTAAAAGGAACTTTGGCGGATAATTTTGCAATGTCATTAGTTGCTTCTTGTTCACAAGTATTACTAGTAACTTTTGAACCTGCATGTATTTCATCTTCTCTTTTTGATGATTTTTTGTTTCTCAGCAACTTTTTACCTCTTGTTTTTGGTGTTTTAACATTTCTCTTTTTTACTTTTGGTAATTTTTTATTCATCAGTGCTTTTTTCTCATAATCTTTTATCATTTTTTTGGGGATATGGGCAGTGGGCTCCCAAGTTGACTCACTTTTTGGGTAACCTGATTAAAAAACAATAATAAAAAAATTATCTTTAAGTTTTTTTTAGAAGTGTGATACAATTGTCCTATGCTTGATAACTTGTAGTTTTTAAAAACTTCAGGTTTTTATTTCAAAAAAAAAATAAACTTTTTAAATTTAAACACTTATAATATATTATTTTCACTGACAGAGTACTAAAATTTTGGTTTTTGAAAATAGTTTAATCATAATTTATTGTTATCAAATGTATACAAATAAATTTAAGCAATCTTGTGATAAGATATTTTTCAAATACAATTCACACAATTTACCCTAATAAAAATGCTATAAAACTGTTTTTCAAATTGCTTCAAAATTAAACAAATTTTAGTAAATGTAAATGTAAAGACTTATATATGACAACTATTTGAGTTACAAAACCATTAGGAAAGTTAATAATACTTTCAACAATAACAAAAAAAGAAAAAAAACCTTTCCACTTGACAAGAAACTCTTTTCTTTTACTGTCAGGGCAAGTTCTACAGTTGCAAATTGCTTCAACTTCGAAATACTCTCTTTCTTTGCGGCGCTTCATTTTTTTAATTAAAAATTTTACTGTGTAAAATTGTAATAATAGAAAAAGAAACTACATTTAAGTTTAAGCAAGCTTCAAATGTTTAAAATAAATTTTTTTTAAATCTTAAAAAATTATCTCTAAAACCATTGTTTTATGTTGAAAAACAAAAAACTTTATACTGTTTTAAACTTTTATATACCTTACATTATTTCTTTTTACATTGTTTACATTATTTCCATTTATATCTAGATAGGAGTATTTTAAGATGTAATAAAACTAGAAAATGTTAAATTTAAAGTATAAGTTTAATATTATTTGAAATACATTGCAAAATTGTAAGTTAACACTGAAGGCTATAGGTGGTCAACCTTGCTTTTTGTTGATGCTATTTTTTGAGTTTTATTTTAGTTTTCAGACGCTTTTAAAAGTTAGAAAAAATTCTAAGTAACTTTTTTTTACATATAAGAGAATTAGATTGGTACACTTACAATTCAAACCAATTTTGGCTTTCTTTATTTATTAATTTTATTACTATCACTGTTACCCCTAACCCTTACTCTTGGTTGGTTAGCGGTTCTCTGATTTGATTGAGTGTAAGTTTTGGGGAACTGGGACTGAGCAACAAAATTAGTGAATTCTTTATGGAATATGCACATCAAAAAGTATTCAAATTAAAAGATCCTTAAACGTATATTTATCCTTAATTTTTTAACAAGTCTTTTCTATGAATTTACAGTTATTCAACTAGTAAATAAGTTCAATAAAAGAAAAAACTTTACCTTAATCAAAATACTTTTGTATTTTTACCTAAAACTTATAATTTCTATATTTTTCATAGATCAATTTCTTTTATGTACTGTTTTTTAAGTTTTAAGTATTCATATAAGTAGATAGACTTGCAGCAAGTTTTCAAAATACTAAAAAACTTGACGTAAAAAATTGCAGCCCACACATATGCATCATATACTTTTTACTAAATTGACTATACTCAAAAGATATTAATTTAATTTTATAAAAAGTAGCTTATAAATAACAGAGTTGCCACTCTTTGAGTCAAAAAACTGTCATGAGTGATTCTTAATTGTTTCCAAATTAATTATCCAAAGTTTTTTAAATCTAAAAAAAGTTTTAAAAATTAAAATCATTCTAAGTCAAGTTCTTCAATAAAACAGGTTATAAAATAATAAAATATTAAAACTTAATCTCATTCAAAATCTAGCAAAAATTCTGGCCTAAGATTTCAGAAATCTTAAAACTATCCTTAGTTAAATAAAAAAACTATCTGGAGTTTGAAAATAAATTCAAAATATACTGAGTTATACTGAGTCATTTTGAGATTTTCAAAATATCCAGAGTTATCCAAAGTGTCCTTAGTGTGTTACAATCCTATTTTAGTTTGAATAGAATTGTTGTTTTCAAGTTCATTTTTCTTGAAACTTTTATATACTCAAAAAACATTTTATAGAAATAAATATATATTTTGTATGATTATGACGTCAAAATAAATAGAGAGCATTAAATGTCTTTAAATGTATGCATATTAGTACAAGCTTTAATTTAAGATAAAATATCAAGTCTACAACATGCATAAGTTACTTTATTACTATTCAATTCAAAAAACATGTGATTTTTGGGGGTTTAACCATTTTTTATATAGCAGTTCTTTTTTTTTGCAAAAATTAAAAAAGAACTTTTTAGATTTAATCAGGATTGCCACTGATTTTTGGCAAGTTTACTCCAAGTTTTCAAAATTTCTTTCGGGTTTTTATAAGTACTTGTTTTGGGTCTATTTTTAGTATAAATTTAATTTTAAGGTAAAAAACTGTATTAAATAGTTTAAAATATTGAAAAGATAATGTAAAGCTACTTCAAATGTGTTTTTCAATAAAAAACTTTAGATGATGCCAAAAAAAATTTATCTATACCATAGATTTGTTAAATAAAATAAAAAATGGTTAGGAACCATCAAAAAAACCACTGTATCAGCCTTTTACATAGCACTTTGAGAAGATCTTTTGTATATTGAATAAACGTCATCAATTCTTTTTCAACTAGATTCTATGAAATAAAAAATTCACTTCTGATGAGTCATGTTATATATGGACCACTTTATTGGTGTAAAGCAAGTAGAGCTAAAGTTACTGAGATCAATAAACTTGTAAATAAAGCTGTAAGGTGCATCCATTTTAAAGGTTGGAATGAAAATGTAAGCAGTATAAAAATATCAAAAAAAATTTTAGATGTTGAAAACATGTTTCAGTATGAGTTTATGTACAAATTGAAAAAAGGTGTCTTACCAGTTAATATCAAGCTTTACTTTACAAGTATAAAAAAAATTCATAATCATTCAACAAGATTTTTAGAAACAAATTACTTTTTCCCTAGAGCAGGGTTTCCCAAAGTGGGCCAAGTGGCTATAATTTAAAGCCATGAGCAGTAAAGGAGCCACAGGGGGGCCATGAGGCTATAATTTGAAACTAACACTAGATATTCTTGAGTTGCAGACGAAGAGCAAAAAAAAGGTCTTATGTGTATTTTATCGTAGTTTATGAGTAACCTATATGTTGAAGGGGGCCATTTGCAAAAAAGTTTGGGAAACCCTGTCCTAGATTAGATAGTCTTTACGGTTCTAAATCCCTATCTTATCTTGGATGTAAGGTATGGGATGAAATTCTAAAAAGCTTAAAAAAACAAAACTATCTTATAGCATTTCAATCTGCACTAAAAATGTATTACTCAAAAATCAATCCGACAAAAGTCAATCTTAATTTTCTGTTTTATATAGTATAACATAAAATAATTTCTTGGTCGTTGGGTTATACTCTTTATTTTTTTCTTTATAAGACTAATCAATGGCAGTTGTGTTGGCTGGGTGTGAGCGGAGTTTATTTGGTCTTGGTCATAGTTTTTGAACAAGCAGTTTTCATTTACTAACACAACTTTTTTTTTTCATGTAGGTTTTGTAAATAAAAATGATTTTTTTCTTAAATTAATTTTTTAGTTTATTTTAAAGCAACAAAGTTTTTGAACATGTATAGTTGAAACTTATTTTGTTTATTTTTATTTTTATGTGAGATTTATTAACTATTTTTTTATTTGCTTAAGTAGTTGTTAAGTTTTTCTCTTAATTTTTATTTTAGTTTTTTGAAACATTTAGTTGTATTTTTACAGGTGTAATTTATTAGTTTTTATTTTCTTACATGTATCTAGAATTTATTGGCAAGAATAGTTATTGTAACTGAGTAATTTACATATTAAAAAGTATAAGAAAGTACTGAGTCACCAATATCAAATTGAATGTGTTTTTTAACCATAATTATATGCTAAATATCAATGTTTTAATCCTAATATGTTCAAACTTAAAAATACTTCGTTTTTAACAAGCTTTATAAGAACATAGTAAAAATTAAATTTAATAATAATAATTTGAAATATTTAATTGACTTTGTTTTACAATATTGTAATCAATATAAATTAATGTATTGATATAATCACTTTATATTGTAAAATAAAAACCATTAAATATCTAAGTTTTATTAGTTTATGTTAAATAAATTTTATTTGAAATATATACTTATAAAATTCAAATTTTTTGCAACAAAATATGATTAAAAGAAAGAAATCAAAAATAATAATTTTTCAGCTTGATATTGGTGCAACATAATCCTAGGGAATTACCAAAAATTTAAACTACATGATCAAAACCTTTGGGAGGAAACAGTGTGGCGTGGTAGACTATGGTTTTCATTGTTAATGTTGGCAGTAATGAGTTTAAAAAAGAGTGCATACCATTTTTTTTCTTTAATAGTTAATTTTATTGTTTAGTTTGAGTAAAAAAAAATCATTTACATTGATCCTAAAGTTTTAAGTAAAACTTATCAATGTTGTTTACAAATATATGGTGTAAGACTTGATGACCGAATGGTCTTTCTCCACACTGATTTATTGACCATAGTTGTGAAGTTCACATTTTTCTTTTTATTTGATTAAGAATTGATAATTTTAGTATTAAAATTTGAGTTTATTCAACAGATCTTTCGCTCTACTGAGCACGAAAGATAGTTTTTTGTAAGAGAGCATTCAATATTTAAAATAAGCTAAGTGTTATCTAATAAATAAGTTTTTTTATCTTAAATAATTAAGTAGCGATGATAACCAATAAAAGTTGGGTAAATAAAGTGAAATATAATTATCCGTTATGAAAGGGCATATTTTTTTTACTTTCTTTTTTCACTACACTTTATCTAACTTTTACTGTTTATACAAGTTTTTTATGTTGTCTTTTAGGTCAAAATATCTAAATGACTGTTATTCCAAATAAAAATTAGATGTAAACATAATTGTTGATTAAATAAAATTATTTTAAATGAAAATTACATATAACTATTGACCTGTTTTAACAAAATAAATGCTTAATAAAATGACACAAGTAACTTAGACTTAAAAACATATAACTTTTATATTTTTTTTGAACATTTGATAGAAAAAAATTAAACGATTTTAGAAAAATTTTTAATGTAATGATAAACGAAAACATTATTACTTTAGAAAATAAAATGACACAATAGAATACTTTTATAAAACTTAAGTATCTTCATTATTAAAATTGTTCTACTACAAAGTGGCACCACAAGGTTAATTAGTAAATGGAGATGCATATACTAAACGCTATGATATGCTTAAAGTAGATGAGATTAAATATATGACATACCTAGAAAACAAAATGAGTTTATGACACTTTTTAATTGGATAAGAAATAAGCTGCGAAAAAAATTACTTCGCAAAAAAAAAACACTACTAAATCTGAAATTAAGCCACGAGAAAAAAATGTCAAAGCTATTTGTATATTTCCTATAGTCAAGTAAGTCTCCAAAAGATACGCGATCCTGGTTTCGTTTAGTGCACTAAGTATCACATTATAACCAGTTGATATCTTTGATTACGATCTTCAAACCGCTGCTAAGTCCCAATGCAAAGTTTTGCTTAAATGATGAGCTTGATGATATGTTCTACAAACCATAAAAGCTATAGTTGCAGCCATGACAAAGTAATTATAACTTTTTGATCTGGGAAAGCCCGCTTGTATGCAGCTAGACTGGTCCACAACTGGTATTAACTACTTTTATTGTAAACAGATTGCTCCTGTAACTTTGCTGTGCCAGGATGTTTTTAAGCTGGAAAGCGTATTGTTTTAGCGAGCACTCGTTTTCCTAAGCCTTCAGAATAACGTTATAATTTGGTAGAGGGAGAAAGCCTTGCAACTGTTTAGGAACTTGAGCAATCACGGCATTTTACACAAAAATTTTATGATTTGTTAGTTCTGAATGATCACAAACCACTGGTAAAGTTGTTTGGAGACAGAAAACTTGATGAGATTGGAAACCCCGCCTTTTCCGATTGAAGCAGAGATGACTTTTGCGGCGATTTAAGATTCTACATAAACCTGGTAAACTACACCTTGCTCCAGATGCAGTGTCATGTCTTCCAGTGGAAACCATTTATAAAACAAAAGATGAACTTGAGCTAGGTTCTTCTGAAATTTTAGCTAGAATACGTTAATCAGACAAATAATTATTGCTATTGCAAGTAACCAAGTAGTGAACATTTTCAAGCTGTGATTTTTGATCGAGTTAAAGTAAGAACCTTGAAAATTAAACAGATGACGAAGCTTATCAATTATTTTCAAGGTGGTTTTCCGAAGACAAAATACCACCTAGTCACCTACCATTGAAATTGCAAGAGTTTTGGATAGCTCGCTAGCTTGATAGAAGTACTTTATTTATGATGGATGGGGTCGTCACGAGTGTAATCGTATAAAAAAACTTAACCATAATTAACTTCTACCACATAGCATTATATTTCAGGATGGTGTGAGACACATTGTGAGTTGAATAGCTATTCCTCCATCATTGAGAAAATATATTCTAAGAGTGCTGCATTCTACTCATCAAGGAGCCACTGCAATGAACGAGTAAGCAAAAGCGAAAGTTTACTGGCCGGGATTGACTAATGGCATTCAAGGTCCTGGGGAAAGTTGCACCAAACTTAATTGATATTAAATTTAATTGCACCAAAAAAACCACTTCTACCTCCAATTGAACCTCAAAAGGTTCCTTATGAATCAACTGTCTGTGATTATTTTCATTCCAACTTTTAGTTTACTTTCGACTCTCAGGTTAAACAGAACAACATAGAATAATGTACACATGAGTCTGGTTTAAAAGGGCATCTAAAGTTAGCGTCGTAATCAGTAAATTTTAAGTTGAAATGTTAAGGTGCTAATTCAAAGTTTTCTGAAAAAGTTACCAAATATTTTCTTAAGCCGTAGGGTCAGTCTGAGTCAAAAAAAACTGAAAAAAAAAGAGTCTTCAAATATTTTAAAGTGTTTTTATATATAAAATTTTTCATTTACACAACTTATACCCTATCAACTTTGCCAATCATAATAAAAACTAATCGAATAATAAAATTTTTATATTTAGAATTAAATATTGTATTAAATTTTTTTGCTGAATCAGCAAGTTTTTAAGTTAAGCTCAGACCATAGAAGCCAAATGTAGCTGAAACGCGGAAAATTTGTTAAAAAATGAGCTATTTTCCACAATAGCTGTTAGCTTAGCATAAACCTCTTTTAACCTAAATTTTTATTTTTGTAGCAGAACGGCCTTAAGGGGCGTCACGTTATACAAAATATTTTAAAAAAATATATATCAAAGTTTATAAACTGTATTAACAATGCTTGTAACTACAAGTTGTAAGGTTTAAAAAAATAAATTTATCTGTGACAAGTTAAATCATTGTAAAAGGTTCTAAAGGAACACTGCTCTTCAAATAAAGTAAATTTGGAAATATTTTAAAAATGCTCATGCTCATAACTTTTATAAAAAAAATCATCAGTATTAAAAAGCCAATTTTTAGTATGTTTTAAAATTTCAATTAGTTATATATATTTTTAATTTTTTCAGATAGAAAATTAAATAACTTATTTAAATGTTAATTTAAACTTATTTAAACTTTTTTATATTGTTTTATAAAGTAAGACGGAATAAGACTTTCAGCAAAATAGTAAGCTTAGTAAGTTGTTTATGAAACATTGTCAAATCCTGAATTACACTAAAAATACAAATTTTCAAATTTACAAAGTGTTCAATTTAATGTTAAGTAGCAAAATAGAGGAGGGTGGAGTAAATCTGATGGTTGTCTACCATAAAAAATTAAAATATCCTAGAAACAAAATAATAAGTTGTGATTAAAGTCTTAGAATACTTAAAGATTTTTATCAAAAAGTTTTCTTTTTATTTAAATTTTTGTATTCTATTTTGTATATTTGAATGTTATAATGAGTTTTCAAATGCCTTATTTAAATTTCAAATTTTATGATTTCATTCAAGTAATATAGTTTATAACCAAAACATTACTATATTCAAATTACTATTTATTCAAACAGAAGTTTATTATTTTTTCAAAAACAAAAATAAGGTTTAACATTTTTTTTTAGTTTTTAGAAATGTCTCTTTGACTTAATTTTTGCTGGTCACTCTTTACTCAAAAAAAAACAACAGATTGAGTCTTAATGAAATTGGTTAATAAGATTTTTTGTAACAATCTATCTGCAAATTTTAATTTAATTATGTCTTGCATTAAAAAGTCTAGGACTGTTTGTATAGTAGCCATATACAAAGTAGCCTACAAATGTGCATAATTGTGTTAACCATTGAAATGATGAAATTGGTTAACTGTGTTATTAAATTAGTCCAGTTTTATAAGCTAAATCTTATTAAAAATATCTTTGAAGACTCTCCTTTTGCAACAACTAAATATTTTAACTGTATACTTATTAGTTATTCAAGAATTATCTAAATGACTTTAGACTAGTAAAAAACACTTTACCTATTATTTTAGAACTTAACAGTTATATAATGTTTTCTTTTTAATATTTATCATTTTATTTACTCTTTTTAGCTCTTCTTTGATTTCTTAGATAAGTTCTTCTTTATTTGATAAATATTTTTGTTACAATTTTGGTTTTGATAAATTATGTTTTACAAGAATTCTAGAAGTTATGATTTTATAGCTTAAGTTTAGAAGTGTACAAATTTTTCTAAAAACAGCTGTGTTTAAATCAAAACTAAACAATGTCTTTTATTCACTAAAAACAATTAATCAAGTTTTATGTAAAATAATCCTAAAAAAATTAAGAATAAGTTTCGTGTAATAAGTATAACAAAATAATAGTTAAATAATTGATCTTAATCATCTAATTGTTATAAAAAAGAATCATTAAGAACAGTTTTAATAAAATATTCATTATAAAATTTGATGGATTTTCTTCATTAAAAAAATTTCCAGATCACATTTCCCATATCCTACAATATATGAGCAAACAAGTAAAGTTATGGCTTTTAAAGCATTCAAATAGTCAATGAAAATGTACTTTAATTTTTGTGGTGGACTTTAGATAAAATGTTTGTGCTAAGAATTAATGTTTCAGTTTTAAAGTTTGTTTGTATCATGTAAAAATTTAACATCAGTAGATTAGTTTTTTTTTATAGTATCATCCATCAAGTCTATACTAAGATATTTTATACAACCAAAAACAGTTTCAATTAACTTTTAAGATATATTCAGTTAAAAAATAGTTTCAGATACATACTGTGTGTGGCACTCTTAGGCTAGTATGAACTTTTTTTGAAATCTCATGCTAGTGTTGATATCCTTTAAGTATCTCATACCAGTTTTTATGCCTTAATTATTTTTTATTTCTTACAAATATTCATTTTTTAAATTCTTCTGTAATTATTTAGGTATCTTTTTGTATTTAAACTTAATTAGTATTATTTTTAATCAAAAATTTTATAACAAAAACGTTTTGTTTCTATTTAATTATAAACTCTAACTAGTCTGAGGTAACACAAGCTGACTATTTTGTCTCAAAGAGTGGCAATTCTGATTATTATTAACTCAGCTAAATTATAAATACTTCAACTTAGTAGTTAGGATAGTTAAAGGCAAAGTATACATTTGTAAGTCGTTTAAATTTAAACAACTTACAAATGTATACTTTGCTTTTAACTATTCTAACTTTGATGCTCTAAACATCTATCTAACTAACTAATGAATTTTTATTAAGTATTAAGTAAAGAAAAAAAAATAATATTTATTTTAATAGCTTATTACTAACAAAACAATGTTTTACTCCTATATTTGCATATAGGAGATCCTCAGTTGTTGTTAACAAATTTGAAAAAAAAAGTTTGACCAAATAAATGGAAGTAAAATAAAATTGAAAACAAAATATTGAAATAGGCATTTAAGTCAAGAACTTTAAATTGATTAATTTAAAAAAAGTAACAATATTACTAAAAAAATATGTACAATTATGATTCCCAATATTTATTTAATCCAAAATACTAAAAAAATATTATTTGTTATTTTATTATAGTTAACTTTATAACAGCCTATTTAATATAAAGCACTAAAACATTTATTTGTCACAGCTGGTTAAAGATGATAATTGTCAAAATTGGAGCACCTACTAGGAAGAATAAACAAAAATACACTTCTAAATGGAAATCTGTTCCTGAGTTTAAAGGTAAAGTAGTTGATTATTGCTTTACATAAATAAGACTTATCTATTAAATATAGAATATGATTTTACTGATAGACTGGATTATGCCTGATGTTTCTAGTTCATACCACGTAATGGTGTAGATATTTTAAGAAGAGATTTAAGTCTTAAATAACATGCTAATACTAGCCAACATTTGAAAATAGTTAGTTTTAACTAATCATCCTACCAAAAATTTTGAATAACAATTAAAAACATATTAAGGGCATATGGATGTAGATCACCATTTTTACAATTTAGTCTTATAATATTGAATTTTAACTAAGCTCCAAGTTGCTTTTTACAAATTTAAAAAATTAAATTACTTTTTGAGATATAGCAGGTCATATTGGACAGCAACAATAGGTTCCTTTTGGGAGGGGCAAAGTAAAACAGCAAAAAAAGACTACTTCACTAAAAATCTATGTTCTTCTACGTTTTTCGAGATAAATGCCACAAACTTTCAGAATATGCTCCTTGCAATTTTTAAAAAATTATGTCGGAAGAGAATTTAAACAAATAAAAATAGATAATTTGTGACAAAAAAACAAAAAAAAAGCTGTTTTTTTTTTTTTATTTTTTTATAATTTTATTTTTTTAATTTTTAAAACATTCTTTCTGACAAAGTTTTGAAGTACTTTAAACAACATATCCTGAAAGTTTGAGGTATTTATCTCAAAAAACGTAGGAGAATATAGATTTTTAGTGAAGTAGTCTTTTTTTCCTGTTTTAGTTTGCCCCTCCCATAAGGAACCTATTGTCGGCTCTAACTTTGACTGGCTATATCTCAAAAATTATTTTAAATTTTTTAAATCTGTAAAAAGCATCTTGTAGCTTAGTAAAAACTATATAAAATAAGATAAAAAACCAAAAAAGGGTGTTTACCCCCCTATGCCCTTATTTAAAAACTTAAAATTTTTAACTTAATTTTTTTTATTTGATATTTTTTCAAAAAAAAAAGTGCAAATAGGCATCAGGATGTTTCTTGTATAAACCTAAAATTATTTAATTTCCTAATGATTGTTTTATTTTGTAAAATTGCACATAAAATTTTTATCACATTTGCTTAAACATAAAAAATGAAGATATTTCAGCACCAAGCAGTTGAAATATTCTCTTTTAAAAATACTTTGTAGTATATTACCATAAATCATCAATGAAATTTTCAAAAGATTATAAGTTTTAAATTGAGAAAATATACACTTTTTTTTCAATTTTTTAAAGAATTCTGACATTTTTTAACACTAAACCAAAGAAATCGAAAAACCTAAAAAAGTTTTTATATAAAAGCTTCTAAAGTATTTTTTAGCAGTTGATGTTGGCCTTAATTTTGATAAAAATTTTAGGTTTTTTCAACTTATTTTTCTTTTTTTAAAAAGGAAAAATTTGCTACATTTAAGCTTACATAATTTAATTTTATTCACAGGCCACAAATGAGATATTTATATATTCAATACTTTTATATTTTTTTTTTTACTGAGATATTGTTTCTTCCAAAGTATTTAAGTCCACAGTTTTCATTTAATAAGAATGTTTACTATTAAGTTTTTAATTTAATTTAAAATTTATTATTAAAAATAATTAAGAATAATATACTACACGTACATTTTTTGCATATAAAAGCAATTTAAATCTAACTAAATTATATTCGAACATTTTATAAACATGATAAAAGTATTATCAGTAAATATACAATTATTTCTAGTAATCTATTAAGTTTGATAAAGTGTGTTTGTATGAAAGTTGTTTTTTATTTTTTGTTTAACTTTTTAATTGAAATATTTGTACAAATTAATCAATTTTTAATGTTTTATACTTGAATAAATTTTATAGCTTTCTACTTTTAATTATATTTTTTGTTTAGTATTAAATGTGTTTGTTCTAGTTCAACCTATTTTAGAAATTTTTTTTGACTTAACAGGAATTTATATCACTTGAAGCACTGATTTTAGTAAAGCCAACCGCAAAAAGTTAGTATTTTTGAATTTCAAAAGAGAATTTTTCAATTTGATAGTGCCTGTCAAAGTTGTAAAACAAGTCGGATTTTAATTGTCCCAGGAGCACTCATCTCTTTAAGTTAGTTTTTGTTTTAATATTTCATATATTCTATATAACTCATCAGTGTTTGTAATTTATCTATTTATTTATTTTTAGACCATCTTCCCTAATTAAAAAGATACTTTGGTCTTTAAGTTAGTTAATAAAAAAAGATTTTTACCTTTCTAAAGTTTTTTTTCAACTTAAATAAAAGTATGATTCCAATTTTTCCACTTCATAATATCTATATTGTTTTTCTAACTCTTCGTTTTAAAATGTATAATAATATTATATTTAACTACAATGGATTTTCAAATATGTAAAAAAATATTTTAGAGTGATAAACAAGTTTTTGAAATTCTACTTTTCTATAAAAAGTTTCAAATACAAGCATATGTAAAACAAAGCTTTTGTAGTTATATTTAAAAGTTTTAACTAATTTACACAACTTTTCTTATGTTCTTAAGCAAAAAACCTTGAATTAAAATTTTTTTTTTTTGCAATGAAGAAAAACATAAAATTATCAATTAAACTTAGATATAAATTTACTCAAAAATCAACAAACTTTAAAACTTTTGTATAAAGATTTTTATTAGAATGCTAATCCAAGTTTAAGTAAACATTAGAGATTAAAAATACTCAAAGTGCTTTATTTTTGTTATTATTTGCTCTTGCTTTGTGTCATGTAATACAGCTTTCTGATCAAAAGAACTGTAATTTTTTTTTTTGGTTAACTTAAGTATTACTTCATGAATACTGTATCAGTTGAATTAAAGTTTAATAGATTCTAAAGAATTTTAAAACAATGTATAGCTCGATCTTACATTGTAGATTTTTAACTAAATTTTTTGTTGTTTATTTACTGTTTATTTAATTTATTAAACAAATTTTGAAATATAACTGTTTAAAATTGAGAGCACAATAATTTCGAACATATTAAAAAAATTTAAATTTACAATGATAGAAATTAAATGATTTAAATAAACATTTGAATTAGAAGAAAAGTTTTAAATTAGTTTTAAATAAATATATATAAAGGTATATGTTTATATGCCATATATATATATATATATATATTGTGGTATAAATAAATAAATGTTTGTTATATGCCAGTTATTTCATTTCCTAATTGTTTGCAATTTTAATTATTATAAATTAAAAATAACATACTTCACTGCTAGGGTAACTTGAAGTAATTTGTTCTAAATGTTTTTTCAGATTAATAAAAAAAAATATAACTCTTTTAATTTTTAATTAGTTCAGTGTATATTTATTATTTTATTACTAACAGTTTTATGTAACAAATTTTGCACTTAAGTAAATTTAGTTGTGTTAAATATGTTCACAAAATGTTGTTCTTGTGTTTTTTGAAGTTATAGAACTAATAGTTTTATCACTAACTGTTTTGTAAAACAACTTTAGTAATTATATAAACTACTTGTTTTTTAATTAAAACGTGTTCAAAAAATATTTTTTGTTTTATTAGATCTTTTAAATTTATTAAATTTTGAACAAAAACATAAATTTCTGGTTATTATTTATAGTCATGTTTATTAAAAGAACAAACATTTTAAAAGTTATATGCTGTAGCAATTGACTTTTTAAAGTGATGTATGTTAAAAATTAATGGTTTCAATAGAAAATTCCTCCTTTGTGTAGTTTTGTTCCATTTTAGTGTTATTTTTCAATCAGAAATAAATAATTACGTGGCTTAAAAATAAAAACAGTTACTGTTTAAAGCAATTTGTTTTAATTGCTTTAGAGTTTCTTTATGTTTTAAGCCAACTTTACAATCTACAATATTATTACTGTTGTTTTTTTCTAATTATTTTTATTAAATAAGAGTTTATTTAGTTTTAGTCTATTTAGTCTATTTTTTACTTTAAATATAAAAATTTACTAATTTAGTATACTAACTTTATTAAAAATTTTAGAAATAGTAAACAGTTTTTTATTCAGTGTGTCAACTTATGAATTGTTGGTTTTGTTAAAACTTATTTGTCTTGTTGATTTACTGATTTACTAGTTTTTTAGAAATGCTTAAACAAATTAGTTGTATAAACCAAGCTTATGTAACATTTCAAAATATTTTTTAATTTAATTTGTGTTTTTATTAAACCGATATTTTCGTTCAGATGCTTAAAACTAAGTGAAATTTTTACCTCGTACCTTGGAAGTTTTGTTTTTAATAGAACATTTTGATATTCAGTATTTTTGATCTTAAAATGCACTTTAAGCTGTATCTTTTTATCAATTTTCTTTATACCAAATTTAAAAATTTTCATAATTATTTTATCACAAAAGCTTTTATAGAAATGAAATTTTGAAACTACAGAAGTAAGCTCTACTTTTTATGTGAAAACTACCTTTTAAGAATAAATAGTGTAGAAAATATCTTAAATCTATTTGATTAGTCTTTTTAATTTCACAGTAGATTATATGATGTTTTTTGACCTATTTCTTATTAATTTTTTAAATTAATACCTAAAATAATGACATAAAACAGTTAATTATGAAGCTTAAATTATTACCTATTATTTTTATAATTTAGTTTTTAGAAGTACCAATAGAAGTACCAATAGAAGCAATTTAATTCTAATAGCTTTAATCCATTTGTTTTTCATTATTATGATGAACAAAAAAGATTAAAAGACCAGCATAAAATTTGAAATAAGTTCTTCTAGGTGTTTTCTTTTGTAAAGTTATTGTAAAATAAGTTTTACTGTTTATAAGATGTTTTTTAAGGTGTTTTTTAGTTATGTAAATAGTTTTGCTGGATTTTAGACAGTGAACTATTTACAATTTCTGCAATTAATAATTTCTGCAATTGGTTTGATTTGTTTTTATTGTTTGTAATTTTTATATGTTGACTATGATAAAGCTTTAGTTTTTAATATATTCTTTTTAGCTAATTTATCGCAAATTTTTTCAACAAATAACTTAATATATTTCAAGTATTGGAAAAAATACTTAAATTAGCTTCAAAAACTAAACTTTAAACTAATGATTTTTTTACATTTAAAAGTTTTCTGTATCCTATAGGTAAATGCACCGAATTTGTACACGTCCAATTATTAGAAATGATATCATTTGTTTTTCTAAGGTTATCCAAAAATCCTGTTCACTGTAGGAATATATGCAAACTAAATAAACTAAAGAGTTTTTTTTTATAATATTTATTATAAAACTGATAAATGACCTTTTTTTTAAATACACTTACTAAATTTCACTTTGTGTTCAGTGTAAAAGTCTAAAGCTATATAAATATTAGAGTTCAATACTTAATTACTGTATTTTATAAATTAATCTATTAATAATAAAAAATGCTTTTATCCATTGTTATTGTAAAATTTAAACCAACATTTATTACAAAAAGGTTACATATTTTGAAGTTACTGTAAATTATAAAAAAATCATAGTCTAAACATTAAGTACAATTTAATTTAAAGATTTTTAAAAGAATCGTCTTTTAGTAAAAATTGAAAAACAATGTTATAATTTATTTTTTTCAAATAAAAGTGTTTATTACTGTTATTTTGAGACTGAGTTTACAGAAATATAAAATTTAAGTTTTGAATTAAATTTATTTCCTTGATTAGAACCTAAAGTACATTTAAAAGTTTTAAGTTTTGTTTTTTTTCTAAAGTTTTTATATATTTATTTAAACACATTAGAAAAAAATTACTCAATTAAAAATAATATTTTGAAGCTTATGTTAAACTCAAATTCACTTAACTTAAAATTGAAAAAGTTACATACTAAGCAAATATTTTAAATTTAAAATCCAAACTTAAACAGCAGTGCGAACTCAAATTTTGCAAATTTAAGCGACTGTGCGAACTCAAAAACCACGAACCTAACTGATAGACTTCTGCATTTGAAAATTTTAAGTATGAACAAAAAACTGCAAGCAACTTTTAAATCAGCTAAAGAATGATACCGGAATTTGTACTTTAAGTTTGCAAGAATTATTCTTTTAGTATTTTAGTATAAAGAAGTTATTTTCCGTAAACTGAAAGTTAATAAGAATAGCATAATAGTATAGTGTTTTAGTTTTAGACTAATTCATTTACTGTAATTCAAAAAAAGCCAAACTTAGCTCTTGGGCGATACTTAACGGTTAAAAATCGGTATATGTCAATTTTCCAATACAAATTGAATGAGGGCAAAAATAGCAGAAAAATTCTGGCAACTATGGCTCAGACTGACCTTTAAGCAGACTGGCCTTATAATTTAAATTCTGTATACTTTAACGAATAACAATCATTTCAACATAATACAAAATATTAAATTAAAATTTAGAAAATTTTAGAACTTAACTATGATCAAATGGCTAGTTTCATTTTGGCATTGAATTGTATTTTTTTTCATGGTTTAACGAAATTTTAACAGTCATTCGGTTGAAGTAGTTTTTAATTTAAGATTTCCTGATTTATATTTTAAGTAATTATCTAGAATTCTATGAGAACTTTTCAATCTAATAACCCGAGAAATTAAAAAAAAAATATTGAGTATTCAGAAGTATTTATTTCTAGAACCCTGATAACCCTTCATTTTTGCATAAATTTTCATGATTAAAATCTATTTTCTGAAAACATACTTTTTGGTAGTAAATTAATTAGTTCTTAGCTTTAAATAGTAAGATCAAAAATTGTGTTAATATTAGTTAAAACAAATTATTTTATTTAGAAAAATATACATATTAGATAGGTGTCATATTTAAAAAAAAAACAAAATTTTAATATTGTAACTGTATATTAAAAATGAAATAATTTCGTATAATGTAATTAAAATAGAAAAATCTTAATTTAACTCGCAATCTAATTACTCAAGCATTACAAACTAAAGAAATACAGTATTCAGTATTCAGAAGTATTTGTTTCTGGAATTCTGGATAACATTCATTTTAGCATAAATTTTCATACTTTTTCGATTTTTTATTGTTTTATAATTTTTTTTTGATAAATCCTAGTTTTTTGTAAGAATATATACAGTTATTAGCTACAAATAATTACATCGAAAATCGAGTTAAAAAAAGTTGAAATAAATACTAATTAAGCAAATATATATGTGTTTATTAATTAATTATCTATCATAAACAAAAAATTGTTATTTTTTTATATTTTGTTTAAATTGAAACAATTTCTTTTAACATAATCGAAAAATAATTCTTGATATTTGAAAGACAGCTTAAGTATAAAAAAAACTTAATTTCTTAATATTATAAAATTATTTATTTAATATTAATTTAAAAAGCTAATTTCGCTTGTGAATAGAAAAAAAAATTTTAAAAGCCATTAAAAATGCCTTGAG
>NW_028140146.1:0-34009 GCF_965202585.1 Thalia democratica | reverse complement strand
ACCCCAACGGTGTCATGCTCGTGTCGAGATCAGAGTACATAAAATGCGAGGGGTACGACGATTTTGGGGGGATCCAAATCCGGTACGTGCTCGATGTGCACGGAAAAATCAATTCAAGCATGGGGGGATTTTACCGCTCGGAGTACAGGATCGCCTACCTACCTGACAACGAAGAAGGTGGAAGGGTTTTGGATCTGCTCAAGGAAGCTTGGCTGAAGAAATTGACTTTCAGGTTCGTGCCGAGTTCAATAGAAAGAGACCATTTTGAGATGGCATGGAACATAAGTCACAAGACTTCTCTTGATGAAGGTGGTCCTGACGGATATCCGGATCCTGATTATCTTCAGGAAATTACCGAAGAACTGAGAGAATTGGAAGTGACGTCAGGTGAAGATCAGAACTCCGCTCGTCGCAAGCTGCGAAGTTATACTGGAGGGTTTTGAACCTGCTCAAGGAAGCGTGGAGGAGGAAACTGACTTTCAGGTTCGTGCCGAGTTCAATAGAAAGAGATCATTTTGAGATGGAGTGGAACATAAGCCACAAGACTTCTCTTGATGAAGGTGGTCCTGACGGATATCCGGATCCTGGTTATCTTCAGGAAATTACCGAAGAACTGAGAGAATTGGACGTGACGTAAATTGAAGGTCAGAACTCCGCTCGTCGCAAGCTGCGAAGTTGGGCTGGAGGGTTGTGATTTTTTTATTTGCTGTAAAAAAAATTTCATTGTTTCATTTCTTTTTAAATATTTTCAGAACTTTATAATTTTACATTACTTTCTAGATGTCTGTATATATAGAATAAATGAATTGCTGCTTTCAAATTACTTGTTTATATAAGTGAAACTTGTTTCTATGCATTAGTACAGCAATTGAAAAAAAATTATATTCAAACTTCAATATGTGAAACTTAGAATTTAAGCTAAAATTTAAAAAACTACTGCATTGTTTAGTTAGTTTAGCACTTTACGACTTATCAAGATCAAAAATACCTGTTATAAACTTAAAGTTAATAAACTAGTAGTTAGTTGAACAATAACAAAAAAGCCTATAAACGAGATTAAAAGATTTATTAACGCCTTAAAATTTAAAGCTTTTGATGTTAAAAAAACGCGATAGAAGGATATTTTCTCCTTAGTCCAATTTTATTACTCAAAAGAATTGGTTTCTCTTATGTAAAGTATCAGTAAGTTTAAAATATTTATTACATGCTTGTTTAGATTTTTGCAGTATTTAAACAAAGTTATAATTTAAAAAAGCCAACTATCATATGCTATTACTATTTACATTAGTTGTAGAATTGCAGTCTATTTAAAAAAAAAGAAAAACAGTTTTTATTTAGTTATTGTTTTGTTCCTACGTATTAAAAACATATTTATTTTTGGTAGTCTTTAACATGTGACTATTATAAATTTAATAAAATTAACAAATTAAAAAAATTCTTTGCTCTTTCTTTATTTCGAACTTATATAACTAAATGCATATATGTAACTTACACCTAAACTTTTTATACATGAATTTCAATGTAATTTTCATTATAAATTAATACCTGAAAATAAGAGAAAAAGGAGCATAGGTTATAAAATTTATAACTATTAATAATTGTTATGATTCATTTTACAATTATTATTACTTCAATTATTATTAATTAAGGTTAAATTTATATTTTCTAATTCATTTGAAGTAATTTTTATTTGTCTTACTAGTTATGGTAAATTTAAGTTTCTTAAATAATATTAGCGTGCAGATTGCATGTGTTTTTTATTCGTATTATCAGAACAAGTAAAATATGTGGTTTACTTCTCAACTATCAGTATGGATATTTTACTTAATGTAAGGTCATACTTTACTGGCGCTTAACATTAAAATTGTAAATGGTTTTAAACATACCATGTAAATGGTAGTTTTATATTTATTTTATTTTTAAATAGTGATTAGATAATGAGTGCAGAATGTTTTAAATAACTATTACGTAGACATTTAAGCAAGAAATTGTGTTTTAAATTATAAATTTAGTTATTTTTGAGCAAGAGTAAAGTTTTTTCAACATATATAAATCATTTTTGTGTTCCCTGCTTGAAATAAAACTAACCAAGACCACCAAGTTTCACACATAATTTAAACGATAAACATTAAAAAATGTTTCTTATTTACTTTTAATCAATATAATTTCTAATTCTATTTCGAATATAAATTCATACAAACAATAGGTTGAAGAAGTTTTAAAAGTATTTGGTCACTTTGAAAAATAAAACCTTATTGCTTGTATAAGTGTTTAGTTTCTACAAATAAAATACAAGTTTTGTTTAAATTAAATAAATAATAAATAAAAAGTTGACTAGGTAACCATTAAACACGATATTAGTATTGTATTTTTAAGTTAAAAGTGTAAAAATCCAGAATACTGTGCAACAACCACCTTTAATCATAAGTAATAGTTTAAAATAAAGTATATCAATACTTTGTAGGTAGATAAATAGAATATTTAAGTTGTTAACGTAAACTATAACTTTAATAGCATTAATGCTTTTCTCCATTGGGTACTACACTGAAGATATAAAAAAACAAAAAAAGAACTATCAGCGGTTGTTAGTAAACACTAAATGTTTAAACAATAGAAATAATATTTAAGTAAATTTATAAAAACGTTTTTAGTTTACTTGCGGTATTAAGAGCAGTCCTAAAATATTAAAAACGAAAAATTATTGAGCATTTATTCATAGGCATCTTAGTAAAAAGAATAACTTTTCTACCTTATAAAATGTGCGATCAAAATAGCTAATAGTATTTATTAGTGTTAAAAAAAGTTTATTTAATTTAGTTTAACTAACCAAAACGCGATTCTAATCGTATAAGTTTCTCTTCTACTCAAGTACGATAACGTCTAACAAACTCAACTTTATTGTTTTGATTAATGGTATAGAAAAAAACCATTTATTTAACATTAGAATAGTTGAAATAAACTAATTGAACCAGAAAATTAACTTCAAATTTGTTAATATTCTAAAATTTATATTTTTTGTTTGTTAAAGTGTTACTAGTAAAACATTTATAATTAATTAATTAGAGTTTCTTAAATAACTAATATGATATCTTTTTATTTAACGAAAAATACATTTATTTTTAGCTAAATGAACATCAGATGAATTAGTATTATGTTTAGTTTTAAATATAATAAGATTTTGTAAACAATAGTTCGATTTTTTTTTAAATGCTGTACAAATTTAGCCTAAGAAATAATGTAAAATTAATCATCTAAAAATAATAGTTTTAAAAACTAACTTTTTACCATTTTAAATTGCTTGTTATCGTTAATAAAAAAGCTTTAAGATAAATAAATTGTTTAATTTTTTTTTTAAATTGTAGAGTTAATCTGGTTTCTTTAAATTAAAATTTATAATAATAATAAACACTTATAATTGGTTTAAAATGATCGTAGTTGTTAACAAGCATTCTGTTTAAGTTTTTATTAGGCTGATGTTTGTATGAACAAAAAATTGATTTAAATCTTAATCAAATTTATTTTGCAGCATAAGACAATTAATTTGTTTCAAATTTTTGTAACTTTCAACAAACAATATAGTGAGTTTTAATATAATATTTAACATATTCATTTTAACCATTACAATGCTTGTGTGAAAATGTAAGTTTTATTATGGTTGTTAATGTTGCAAGTTATAGCTTAATATAACATTGACTTACCTGAGAATCTTAAGTTTGTGAAAACAATTTACTTAACAATCCTTTCGATACAAATTTGAAATTTATACAAATTTGAAATTAATAAAGTAATACAAAGTATTATTTATAAATTAAAATTATTTTTTATTAACTAAATTTTGACTTTTTCTATTTTTCCATAAACAATTTTTATTAAATAAAATAAAACTTTAAATCTGATTAGATTTTATATTGATTTGTTAAAATAATATGACTTTTTTTTTAATTTTTTTTTCTATATTGGTGAAGTATAAAAGGAGATATATCGATAAAGTTTAAACTTTTAGACATCATAAAATTGAACAAAATTAGTTAGTATTAGATCAAAAAATTATCAACTATAAAAAAGTTTTAGTTCGATAAATTCTTAAATTTCCGTTAACTATCAAACTTTGCCTACTGTAAATAAATGTTAACCGGAATGGGAGTTAATTCTTAAAATATTTAAAAAAATGTTAATATTATTTTGACTATCCAAAGTATATAGACCCACAATTGTAAGGAAAACTTAAAAATTTCACTGTATGACTTTTTTATTACTGTTTTACTTCCTGTAACTCAAAAAATTTACTGTTTACTGTTTCTTAAGGCACGGAGATATTTTACTAAAAGTCATGTACCTGAAATTACGGCAGATTGGAAATGCTATTATAAAAGAAGACCAGGTAGTAAAAAACACTTGATTTTTATTATCACAGTCCGGAACAACAGAAACGGAGGGAGAGACCTGACAGAATTGCGCTGTTTTGAGAATGCAGTTTATTAAGTATTTTAGTTTATTTCGGATCGACTTATTGAGTTGTTTTTAGTTTTTCAGAGAACAGCTTTATGATTTGAAAAATTACAAAAAGTCTAAATAAGCTGATATACAAGTTATGAAAAGTTTTTGATAACTGAAGGAGTTTTATATTCGATCATAAATGAAACCAAGCAGTTATAAGTTATAACTATAAACACTTTAACTACTTTTTGCTAATAAATTTAATTTATCACAAATAAACACTTGTAAATATTTATTTAATCAATTATCATTATTTAAAGGTTACTCATCATTTAGTTTTCTAAAAAAGGTGCACATCAGCTAAAGTGAAATAAAAATAACTTACACAGAAATTGAAAGGACCATTTACTGTTTAACTTCGCTTTGTTAAATCTTAAAAGATTTCTCATGATGCATGTAGTGTTAACAGTTCAATGCTGCTAAAGTTTGATAAAAATATCTTTATGTTGTTCGATGTCTTAACTAAACAATAATGTATTTAACAGGTCTTTAGTTAAATTGGCTAAAAGGATCGGTCGTGACCCTGTAGTTTTTAAGCAAAACTTCAATCGTTATTTGCAACCAATAGGCCGGAATCAAAAAAGTAAACAACAACTCCGACCTGCGGTTGTAACAACAGCATGGAAACGATCCAGATGACCAAGTTCAGCGAAACGATGACAATCCAGAAGAACCAGTAGAAGGTCAGTACTACACCTCCGAGCCGGTTCACTTGAACTCCATTCTCTGCAACTACTTCGGCTTCGAGCACTCGGAGGAGCTGTTCAAGGAGAACGAGGAATTTCTGCAGAAGATATGCGACCTGATGCCCTCGGACAACAAAGAGTGGAGTTGGGTGTGGAAGAAGGATCAGAATTGTCATAATTTTACCGAACACCAGAACTATCAGAGAGTCGAATTTTTCGTTGGAATTTGGGAAAACGAGTGCTTTGAAAGACAATTCGGTCCTCTGTACCCGCACGAGGAAGAAGAAGAAGAACTTCTGAATGAGGCCGAAGAAATGAGAAGGGAATTTGAATTTGAACTGAAATATAGCGGAAGCTGAATAGATGTTTAAAAATCGTAGCAATTTATTGTTTGTTTTAATTAAGTTTAAGGCTTGTCAGACATACTTTTAGTAGTTTATAGTGTTACAATAGTTCTTGTTATCATTAAATATTTTAATTAGTTGCGTAATAAGGCCTTTTCATCTGTCACAATAGCCGAATCGCCATATTACATTACTTTATATATTTAGTATATGTTTATACAATTTATTAGAGCCCTTAAGAAACCAATGCGGCTCGACATTGTTTTGAGACTGTGTTTGTATCGATGCTGCTAAACCTTTATTGTTTTTTTATTTTTTTTTCTTTTCAATGTACATGTAATGCTGACATTGGTATGTACACGCGTCGGTTCGATTAAAAACGTGAAAATTTTCAACAAAAGATAAAATTGTGCAAATGGGGTTAAGTGCATGATACATTTTCAGGACAAAACAGTATGTGCACACAACTGAATTTGTGCATTTTAAAAAATTGCAAACGTGCTATTAGTTTGATTTAAAGTTTGTAGCAATGCTAGTTTAAAGTTATATTTATATAGTTTTGAATAAAGATTAAAAAGGTAATTATGAACTTTAGTTGTATGGTTCACAGCTAAATTCTATATTTCAATTATGTAAGAAAATAACTGAGGCATAGGAAAAAAGTAATTTTCCTTTCTTAACATATATACCAATCTTTAAAAGTAATAAAATTCTATTTAAAAAAAGGACTTTATTTCAACTAGAAAAATGCTGAAATTTTGCAAATATTTAAATAATATTACCGTATATTTTGAACACTTTGTTTTCGAACTTTTCAAATTTAGTTAAACACTCTACATAGTATTTACAAAAAAGAATCGATTTGATTAGCTTCAAAGTTATTACGTATTTATTATTATTGATAAAAACAACTTAAAAGTTTTATTTATCACCTAGTTGCAACTAGTTTTTTTTACGTATTTGATTATTACAATAGCAATTATGCTTAAATTATATTTAATGCCACTTACAACACTTAAACAATTCAAGCAAATAAATTTGAGTGATTCATCTTGCTTTGTAGATATTAAATTGAAAAGTTCAGCTATTGTATCTAAGAATTGTTTTATAACTGCTAACAGATACTCGATTAAAAATAGGTAATGGTTTATATAACGAAATAAAAAAACGTCAAAATTACTTGGTCCTAGGGCTTGGTGCACGAAGAACCTTTCGGTTATCCAGTCGAACACCACGGATGCCTTTTAACGTCTTGTCCAGGACTTTAATTTTGTTTTATTAATCTTTAACCGCTTAAAAGAACTAGAAATATTTAAACCAAATGATAATTATTTTGATTGCAAATTTTATTAGTGTATCTAAACTTTGCTTACATATTCTTAAGTAAAAACGTTTCTACACAAACGTAGATAAAATATTTTATTACCAAACACATTTTTTAGTTTAATTTGATGATTTTATTAGTTCTATTTATTGTTTTACATACTAAATCTTTTACTTATACAAGCTTTTTTTTTTACAACGCATATCTAAATGTTGTGCTAAACATCTTGCTTGTTTACAATGTAAAAAAGAAAGAAACAAATTACTACCTAACTTACTGTTCAAGTAATAAAATAAACTAAAGTATTTTAGTTGTTTAAGTTAAACTGGCTAATGATGTGTGGTTCTTATTGGTAATAAAAACTTGTTTTGTTATAAAACATATAAATTATCAAACTGGTTACAAATTTTTTATTACTTACTTTCAAATAAACATAAGTAGCACATTAGCTAATGTTATTTTATTTTTTTACTATGTTTATACATATTAGTTACTAAAAAAATTAGCTTATTCTTATGTTGCGAAAAATAATTTTATTTTTGTTGTAATATGAACATATAACTCAGAAAATTTATTACGAACTTAAGTTTTTTAACAAACATAAAACAGTTTGAAAAATTTAAATCATTAAAGTAACAAAAATGAACAACTCAGCAAGTTACGACAAAACAGCAGGTTTTTTATCATATTGATTTTTTATTAAATTTTTTATCTAACACTTTTACTATGCAATAGGCATAAAATTAGTTAATATTTTCAAATAAAAAAAATACTGGTATATTAAAAATTATCATTTAACTATTCACAATTCGAGTAGTACAACACTATAAATAAACAGAAAAGTAAAATAAGTTAATATTTGTATTAGTATGTACCTTTTTTTATTTACCAGATAAATTTAGCAAATTTGACAAAAAGTTAGTTTACAAAGTTTGAAAATTATTGTTCAATACACAAAAAGTTTATAGCAAATCAAAACTTTTGTTTTTATTTTAACTGATGCTAAACTTAACAGAAAATCAATAAGTTGAGTTCGGTCAAAAATATAAACAAAATATATTTTTAATGTATTTACAATAAAACAATATTTATCACCTTTATTTACTAATAAATACAAATATTTTTTTTAGTTTGTTTTTGCAGCATTTGCTTCGACGATGTAGGAGATTTAAAAAGGTTTTGTCTTTGTAAAAGTAAGTTTTAAAAAAAATTATTTGAAAACAACTGTAAAAAATACATCTTTTCCTGATAAATTAGTCTGTTTGATATTTGACGAAAATTGGACAAAAACAATAAAAATAAATGAAATTATACAATATTTTTTGTTGTAACTCTTAATGTAGTCTAGAAATTAATTAATCACAACTTAATTTTTAACTTTAAGTTCAACAAGTTTTCTTTTTTTATTAAAGCTTCGTGAAAACAGTTGAAAATCTTTAATAATAGAAACATATTTTCAGATAGAGTAAGCCATGAAACGTGCTTGATTAAATGGTTAACGGTTGATGACTGTGATAAGTGCAAAATTTGTCTGTACAAGTAAGTTGAAATTTTTCTTAATGTTTGTAATAAAAATATAAAATCTAATGCTATCTATTTGTTCTTAGACTTGACTGTTTTTTATTTTGAAGCATTTATTTCAAAGTTTTTTTTTATTAGTAATGTTATTAGTAACGAATAACTATCACAGTAAATAAAATGCAAAGTATATGACCTACAATTAATATCATTATTTATAAACAAAATAAATTTTAATACTGTTTAGGTATCCAATAGTACTTAGCAGTAACGGATTTTTGCGTAAAATAAAAATGTACAGTAAAAACTGCTTAACAACTTCGGAAAATAAATTTATAATAACAATTCTCTCATGCTTGTTCCTTATAACTTGCATTATTGCAGTATATTTTTGTCTATGTTCACCTTCGTTCAATATAAAAATTGTGGTTCTAGTTCCTTACACTGTGGTTGCTACTTTAGTCGCAAGCATTTTCTATGAACTGTAAGTTTTGAATTTAAATTGCTGATAATTCGAATATTTAATATAATTTTTTTTTTTGTAAACATTTATACATTTGTAAAATAAATTTATGTTTTCAGCTTATTTATTTGTATATAAATCTGTTTTAGCTTAAGTAAATGTTTGTAGATTTAACATTTAATTAAATTTATTTACCGCGGTAATACTGGTATAAATTAAAATACTTTTTTTGGAAAGTTCTAATTTATGTTTATAAAAAACATCGTCACTAATTTGCTGAAAGTTTTTTGACTATATAAAAACTTTAACTTAAAGTTTCATTTAAAATATTACACTTTCTTTATAAAAAAAAGTTAGGACTATTTTTAAAATATTACAGCTAAAAATTAAAACCCTGTTATAGTATTGAATAAATAACTGTTGTTTTTCACAAATAAATTGTTTATTTTATTATGTTTCGTGAATGGGTTATTCTAATTACAGTAAATATGAATAAAAAACTTTGACAGGTACAAAGAAATAAAAAACTACCAGCAAGAGCAAGAAATTATCAAAATAAAAGAATTTAAAGAAGAAAATTAAGTTCGAGATGTTAGACGGTTCCAAAGACAAACTTTTCAAATATTTGTAATAAAAAAAAATCTAGTAACATTTATAATTTTGGATTAATTCTACTTTTATATATAACAATTGTTTACTTATAATTTTCTGTTATAATAATGTTATGGAAGTAAAGTAGGAATATAAATAAGGTACGTACTTTAAGAAGTACTTACTAAATTTTAAAAACTATTGAGGTCAAAACTAATATAAAAAAATTATAAAACTAATGAAATCAAAAAACAAAACATGACTTTTTTACCAACTTGAACGTTATTGGTTAGACTTATGAAATAAAGTATAAATATTCGTATATAAAAAAGTTATGTATTTCAATACTTTGAGTTAATAAAAGTTACTCACTTTTCTTAAAACAGTGAGGTACGCAGTTTTGGTTAGGTTTATTATTAAATAAACTGTATTACAAAAAAAAATATTTTGTAAGATTATTTTAGTATTTAGTAATAGATACTGTTTTATTACATATAAAGTCAACAACTTGACAAAACAGAGCTATAAACAAAAAAAAATTGCTTTTTCACGGCGACCCTTTTGCACGAAGTGTCACTTTTGCTCGGCGACTCTTTTTCACGAGGGTCATTTTAGCACGTGAGGACACTTTTGCACGGCGTCACATTTGAACGGAGGTTCACTTTTGCAAGGGGAAACTTTTGCACGGCGAATCTTTTGCCCGCAGGGTCATTTTCGCACGGCGTCGATTTTGCACGAGGGGACACTTTTGTACGGCGAATTTTTTGCACGCAGGGTTATTCTTGAACGGCAACACTTTTAAACCTTAAAAATTTTGCACGACGTTACATTTGCATGATGACTTTTTTGCAAACGTCACTTTTGCTTGGCGTTATATTTTCACAGAAATGTTTATGTACTGCGAAAATTTTTAACAATCGGCCATTTTTAAACGAAGCTTCACTTTTGAACGGTTCGAACATTTATTTTTTAAAACAAAGATTCAAATGAATAAAATATGAAAGTAATTAAAATATGAAATACATCGACTTAATTAAACCCTAGTAAATTTCAAGTTCTAAACTTTCAAAAAAAAAAACACTATTATCTCTACTTTCGACTTTAAAATAAACAAAATCAACTTATCTTCAACTAAAGTGTTTAAAGGTCTTTGAGTTTTTATTGCCAAAAGTTTTAAATGGAACCACTATACTAATTACCTTTACCGAATTGCATCAACTGCATGTAATCAATATTTAAAGAGCTTTAAGTCTCCGATGTAAATATTCTTAAAAAAAAATTCACAATTAAATTCGTCCAAATTTAAAGTATAACAAACCAATCAGGTCTCCATAAGTAAAATGTATTACAAGATTTAGCTTAGTTTGTAGTTCAATTTTATTAGCAGCACCTTTACTCTATTAAAAATGAGTTCTTTTTTAATGTTTTTAATGGTTATTTATCTGGCCAGTCTATTCTCAATGTCTTTAAGCGTTAGCCTAGGTTTTGATGCCTAGTTCCATCATATGGACAATAAACTTGTAAATGTAAAATAAAATATTTAAAAAAACATACTAGAATCTAAAATAAAATAGAATAACTTACTTACACATTTAGGTTTTTTTTTATCTTAGTTTGTAAATAAATTTAATTTTATGTCCCTGGTATGAATTATTGCAAAAAAATACTTTATCTTTCAGTTAGTTTGTTTCTAAAATTAATTTTTACTGTTAAAGATTTTAAACCTTTGATTTTTTGCCTTTGACATGAGTCTGTTATAAAGTTTTAGTTTCCAGATTTTTCTTATGTTACACATTTGGTAAGTGGTTTTCCGTGCAAAAAAGTCATCGTGCCAAAATGTCGCTGTGCAAAAATATCACCTTAAAAATGTGACGTCGTGCAAAAGTATCGTAGTGAAACAATACTGCCGTGAAAATTGTCATCGAAAAAAAATGTCGCCGTGCAAAAGTGACGCCGTCCACAAGTGACTCTGTGTGCAAAAGTGTCGCCTCGTACAAAAATGACCCTGCGTGCAAAAGAGTCGCCGTGCAAATATATCCCCTCGTGCCAAAGTGACCCTCGTGCAAAAGAGTCGCCGTGCAAAAGTATCGCCTTGTGCCAAAATGAACCTTCGTGAAAAAATGTCTTCGTGCAAAAGTGACCCGTTCCCCTTTGCTCGTTTTTAACTAAACTTTTTCAACTTTACTAACTTTTTTACAACAGATTTTATTTATTTAAAATATATTAAGAAAAATGAATGTCAGCAAATTTAAAATAACATTAAAAGAAAATTTTGCAAAAAAAATAAAGTACAAATCCTTTAAAAAGTATTTTGAAAATATTAATTTTCAACTACAAGTCCTCTATTTAAAACTCTTGGGGATTTTTTATCAATAATTTTTGATTATTGTAAGCTAAGGCATTATTAGATTTTCTTTCTAATAGTGAAGGTCATTAGTCAAAAAAATGTTTTATTTATTTTTACTAGAAAATAATGTAAGTTTAATTCTAAAAAATTAAGTTTTTAGAAATTTGTGGCAGATATATAGATCTTTTAAGAGCTAATCTAAAAAGATTTTTTTGTAAACAATTTGAATACTTATAGTTAGAATATATTATAAAAAGATGAACTGCTTTAAATGTTTTTAGTTTATGTATTTTGTAAATACAGTATTTTAATTTTCCAACAAAAAAATATTTTGTAGTATTTTGAATTATGCTTTGTAATCCGGAATAATTTTTTTATCATAAATGATCATGTATTAAAAAGTAATAAATTCAAAAATAAACATTTGAATAATTTGAAATTCTTAATGTACTACAAGGATACGGTTTATATTATTACGATAAAATCAAGTATTTTATGATTTAATATTACAGTAGTGAAGAATAATGATTTTGTGTATTTGAAAAAATTTGATTGATTTATTTTATTGTACGAATTGTTAATTTATAGTCTACAAATAAGATTCTCTTATTTTTAATTACTACTACTTAAACAACTGAAACCATTGATTATTTTTATTAAAGTTTAGAGGCGAAATAAAAAAATCAAAAATTTAACAGCAAAGGTTGTTAAAAAAATGAGTTGGGCAGTTTACTTTTCAGCCAACAAAAACTAAAAAATAATTAACAAACATAATTGGATGTGAAAATATGTTCTAACTGTTTGAACGGTATTTTATAGGTTAGCTATATACTATATGTGTTTTTAATTGTTTACTTAAGTTTTGAAAACAAAAACTTTTTTTGGTCTATTTTAATGTTAGACTTTCAGACTAAATAATCAAAAAAATAAACTCAATTCTTCTTAGTAACGTCAGTTGAACTATAGAATTAATTATTAATATAAAAAATATTGTCTAACACATAAAATTTATACCTCGAACAAAAAAAGAACAAATATAATTTAATATCACATTTTTTACAACGCTTTTATAACTTATAAAAATAACAAAAATAGTATTACTATACTGTACGCTAGAGTTTACGTTTCAAAATGTTAGAAAACGAAACTAATATAAATATTTATATAGAAGTATATTATTTGATAACGCTTTATACATCCAAGTAAATTTTTAGCTCGAATGACTAAAATGCTGAAATCTACATAGCTTCAAGCAGACAAACATCCGTTTCAAGACTATTCAAACAGTTGTTCAATGTAGTGTTAAAGGACATGAAATTGCTATATACTCTTTTTCGATCCTGGCGGTTAACAAGAGGTAGTGACCGAAAGCAGGTTTCACAATTTTCGATTGTACTCCGTATTTTCAAGTACACCTCCAGAAAGTTTTCACTTGTTTCTGTCAAACTTCGGTTGATGACCTGCTGTTTTAATAGTCAGCTGCCCGCCCTGGTTGGGTTGTTGCTTCAGCCTGGCTTTTTGCTGCTGGTATCTATTATACAACTGAAGCCACCGGTTCGATTTTTGATTAACTTTCCACGCGTCACTTCTGTGGTGACAAAACACCAATCATCAAAACTTTGAATTACTGACTGCATTGATTATAAACGATGAAACTGCTGTGACACAATGTGGTGTATTTTTAGTACCTACATGTATTGAATAAATGTTATTAAAATTAATAAACATATTTAAATGTTGAAAATGAACAAACAACTTTTAATAACCTAAAAAAGCGTTAACAGAATTTGTTAAAATTATGAAACTAATTTTAAACTACCTGATATTAATCAATTTATACATAAAACAAATGACTTGTCACCTTAAGACTCTGGAAAAAGAGTATTTAGATGTTTAGACAATACTTAAATTTTGTGTATGGGCTGTTTTATTTTATTTTAAACATAAAAACACCTTGCCGTTAATATTAGATAAAAACTAAGAAGTTTTGCCAAGTAAATTAAAAAAATCAATTTATGTTTATATGCTAATAAATTTACTTGTATTTTGTGTGAATTATAGTTAAATATACACATAGATATAAATATTTATATACAAAAAAAAGAAATAGGTCTAATAAATCAATTTTCACAGAGACCCCATAAAGGGCTTTAACGTTGTTTATTGCAAATTGTCGAACTAAACAAAAAACAGTACAATTGTTTTATTAAAGCAATTGTTGTAATCTTAAAATGTTAAAGTTAGAGTTAAAGTTTATAAATATATTAACCTAACAAAAACATTTAACATTTTTTAATAAAGTTTTTAATAAAGTTTTTTAATGAACTAACAACTAAACTGTAACAAAAATACTACTTCAATGAAAAACACATAAGTTTTAAAGTTCCACTAAAATAGTTAACTCAAGTCTTATAAATTTACATATATTTAGAAAAATAACAAAAGAGTTTTTTATATTACAACATCAAACTAAGTAAAACTGATTCATAAAAGATTATTCAGAACGTGATTTTATAAATATATCTAAAGCCACAAGTGATTACAATTAAGGTTTTTTTATTGTAAAAGTAATTAAGACTACTTATATATGTGGTGTAAAGATTTCGTATAGTAACTGATAGAAATAAGTATATTCGTATCTTTTAAGATTATAACAACATAGTTTGAATTAATTACTCTATTTTTAGATGTGTAATGAAATTTATCATTTGTTTTGAACAAACTTTAATTTAAATTATTAACTAGAGCGAAGTATTATTATTTCAGCAACTGGAAGTTTTGTTGTGATATAATTTTAAAATTCTATACTTACATTGAAGCGTAATATTTTCACTTGCTTAGTGATAGGTCAAATAATTTAAAATAAGTGTTACTTTTTATATATTTATAAAAAAAAATTCTGAAGTAGTTTATAGTAGCAGATGACTAATCGATTTCATAATTGTAGAAATTGTTACTTTACAACTTAAGATTAAAGTTTAATATGTAGCAGATATTAGAACAGATATATTTTTTTTAATTTTTAAACTCACTCACTACAACAATTCATTTTAAACAAGTCAGACGTGAAATTTTACTTATTGATAATATGAATAAAAATTAAATAAATGAATTTTTTTAACTCTGTACTAATTTTTTTTTTCTTGAAAACTATCATGGCTTATGTACTTGTACATTATCTCTTTCTTTTTTCAACAAAACATAATGTTAGACCTTCTTTTTTTTAATGTATTTTTTAATCTGATTGTTCTGTATTTCATTTTAGCGAAACGTCGTCATAAAAATAAAATTAAAAAAAAACTGCAGTAATGTGTTTTTAAAAAATACCCTTTAGAGCTTAATTTGATATTTTCATTGAACAAATTTTGTCTAATATCAAAATTTTGTAGTTAATTTAATATTTTTTAACCTATTTCACAATAAAAATAATTAAAGTGCAATACAAATCTGACTCTTTTTTATATTTTTTTATAAACAATACAAAAGTAATATATACTAAAAGAGTTTGTACTTACTTTGTATTTTAATTCTTAAAAGTAGTGTTTAAACCAAAAAAATATATTATTCGAATAAAAAAAAACTAATTTAACAAACTTGCAAAAAATATTAACTAAGTTACAGTTTATTTAAAACAATAATATATATATATATATATATATATGTATATATACATAAAGGTTTATTTAAAGATGCAAAACTCAAAGGACTCGAGTTGCGTGACTATTCACTCATCAGCTTCAAAACAAGTCTAAAATAAAGCACAAAACAAAATCACCAATGAAAGAGCACAGCCTATAGTCGACGGCAATAGCCCAATATGTAGGCTGTGTCTCAAAGAAGCATCAGCCGTTGTATATGCACTGAAAGACAAGAGATGCCTAAACAAAAGAAGCGAATTTGTATCGTCTTGTAGACATATAAAAAAGTCGCTTTTAAAGTTTAACAAGTTTTAATTTCATCTTAAGTAACCTAAATTTCAATTTGCATCTTAATTATATTTATCTCTTTCAATTATAGTTACTCACTGAAGTTATATGAATTTTTGCTAGTTTATTGTCGATTGGTAGATTAATTTTTGCACAAGCCGTTTTTCATGATTTTTGATGGTTTCAAAATTACGTCATAATCTATTTATGCAAAATATTTTTAACTTTCACTAGTGATTTTGTTTTGTGCTTTATTTTAGACTTGTTTTGAAGCTGATGAGTGAATAGTCACGAAACTCGAGTCCTTTGAGTTTTGCATCTTTAAATAAACCTTTTTAATAATAAAGCCCTTAAGGTGGGCTCAGTGTGAAAAATTTAATTTATTAAGTTAAATAACTTAATTCTATATATATATATACATATATATTATATATATTTAAATAGTTTAGTTTTTAAATACAAAATTTTTTCTTTAATTAATTTTTCGTTTTGTATAACACCATTATTTTGTAAATATTTATACAAATAAAAGTTTTAAACTATTCGGTTTTTCATAAATACTTCAAAAAAGTATGAATAATTTATTAAACACATATTTTTATTGTTTTTGTATCCTTTTTTACTAGTTTTTTTTATTTTAATAAATTCTAAAAGTATAAATCTTTATCAAAAGACGTCCATTACTCTTCTTGCAATGAAAGTAAAAAGCCATAAAAAGTGTAAACAACAGGCATAACTTCAAACATTAATGAGAAGTGTCAGCTATAGAAGCTAATAGTGGGCTAAACATAAGCTGTGTTGATTTAGTAGCAAATAAAGAGAAAACTTCAATGAATATTTCAGTTATCGAGTCGTACACCACTTAGATAAAGCAAGCTTTGACTTAAAATAATAAACAACTAAATATTTGATTATTGCATCAAAATGAGTTTCAGCTTGACATCTAATATTGAAAAATACTTATTTAATAATAAACTACTCCAAAACAAATTACAAATAACTTAATTTCTAGTAGTAAAAACATTAACAGAAAGCTGATTTATCATAAAAATTCTGTATTATTGCAAAAAATAAAATTTCAAGTTAAAATAATCTTGATTACACAACACAACAGCACATTGAAAAAACTTTAGCTTACCAAAAATGAAATAACTTAAAACATTTCTAAATCATATCTTCAAGCTGATATTTACATCTTAAAACAACTAGTTTTTACAGATTTGTTTGAAGTCTTTTTATGGAAATAATTAATTAAGTTTCGTCATGTTGTTTCAAAACCTTAAAACTATTACAATATTGTATTTGAACTATTAACTACTTAACACATAAAGTGTACAAAATAAAATAATGTTTGGATAATCAAAAGCTGGTATTAATAATTTTTTTGCTAATAAACTTTAAACGTTCTGTTAGTTTAAGTTTAATGATGTCTGCCTTAAAAAAAAACTTTATTATTCTTATAGTTTTAAGTTTAACTAATTTAAATATAGTTTGTAAGTTTTTGGTCAACAAACCAGGATAAAACTTAATTAACTTGTTTTTTGTAATACTTCTCTTTAACTTAATTTTTCAAAACTTTTAACGTTCTTAGTTTGCACAATGTTTCAAATAATTGGTAGTCAAAAAGCCCATAACAGAAAAGTTTTCTAAATCCACAAGTGAATGAATCAAATTTAGAAAAAATAGTTGTTAAATTTTTGTTAGTTTTTATTTACTATAAAAAAAGCCAATAACTTCTTGTTTTATCTTAAATCTATACGAAAAATTGAAAAGGAAACAACGGCTAGAATTATTTATCTATATCACTAACTTGCGCTTCTAATTAATCTTTTATTGGTGAGCGAATTTTAAAATGTATAAATGCTTGTCCCCCTTTTATAGTGTAAAAATATTTAATTAGTTTTTAATCAGATAGAGCTACAAAACTTTACTGTATGTAAATATAGTTCGAAAAGTTTTAAAAGATAACTAGATATTTGATTTAACTAAAAAGGAAATTGTTCACAGAAATTGACTGTTTTTGATATAAAAGTTGATCAATAAGCAATAGTATTTAATCAACAATATAATTTTTTATTAAAAGATTAAAAAAAGCGATCAAAAAATGTGGTCTAAGACCTGTTGTGCAAAGGAAACGAGGATTTAAGAAAAATGTTATTTATTCAAGTATTTTTGGTATTATATTTAAAAATTTAAATATATCGAATACTTAACTTATGTATGTTGTTAATGGTTAATTAAAGAAATTAAGGATTGAAATTTAAGATGAGTTAAATGAACGCTGCTAAATTTGTAATTTACCTTGAAATTAAAGGAGAGTCTGAAAATTGCAAAAAAAAAAAGGAACAAAAATAAAAATTATTGACTAACTATATTAATGTTGTAGTACTTTTGCTAATTTAAGCTCAAAAAAACTCAAGTTAGTTAAAATAAATGAACTTAAACACATAACTATATTAAGAGGCTAAAATAAAACTAATTCACGTGCAAAACACACACAAAAACTAAAGAACGAAATTTATATAATAAATTGGTCTAACTTTTAATGAAAATATCAAAAAAGTGAGATAAAAATTATAAATGTTATTACTAAAGCACAAAGCAAATGTTATTTAAAATTAAGCAATAATTATTTTCATTTTAAGTTTAACATTTTGGTAAAGTGTAAAGTTAAAGGTGTATCGAGTTGAAGCCAGCCGTTTAAAAACTATTTTATTAGTTTGTAAATAGGTTAGCAAGTTTATTTTAAAATTGCATCATGCTGTTTTTATTAGTTTTGTTTACAAACTATTTTCTTATTGAGTAAAAAAATTCTTTTCTTCTACTTTATTTTAAATTGGGAATTTTTTATAACGTTCTTTGATCTTTCATTATAAGTTCAAGAAGGAACCTTATATAGAAAATTAAATGTGAATTTAGTGCTAATGGAAACTCAAACAGAAAATTTGGTGAAGTGTTCAAAATCGCTTCTCAGTTTATCATGTATAAAGCCATTAAAACGACTATAAAATTCCATGTATATAAATTTTAATTTTATGTATTTAAATGTTAGTTTTAACATTTGATACAAAAAAAACTTTTATGAGGAGTTATATGGTGATGAAAAGTAATAAAAAATAGTCATTTTTGTTAACAATAAGTTAAATCGTAGTTTCTCTGAAAAAAAGACATTTGCCTAATAAAGTTTACAATTTTAAGGCCTTTGAAATATTTTTAAACAACTAAAAAGAATTTTAATTCAAAGTTCTAACGCCGCTGTTTTCAAAACAGTCAACAAGTATTAAAACTAGCTGTTCAACGTTGAAGAGTACTTAAGAAAATAATATTTACTTTAATAAAAAGTTATAGATAACATAGGAAGAAGGGTGGTGTTTTTAAATAAGCAATAGCGGTTTAAAAAACTTTTGTTAAAGTTTAATTAGATTCATTTTAATAAATACTTTGCGTTTAAGTGTTACAACCAAAGTTACATGATTAAACAGGTTAATAAGAAAACATATACCACGATAATCTTTAAAAAAGAAAATTTGTCTACAAAAGTTTTAAACTTTGAAACATGTAATCAATCTAATAACTCAGAAAAAAATCTTAATGCATATCAAAACAATATCTTGCTTTGTTTTGCTTACAGTTGAACTTGTTTTTATCTTGTTAAGCGTTTAATAGTATATGTGTTTATTTAGTTAGACTGATTTAATAATTAAGCACTATTCAGGTAATTCTGTTCATAGTAGTTATCGATTTTATTAGTTAAACTCTTTTATAAACACTTTGTTTCAGTAAACTATAAGAAAACATTTTTAAAAATAATTTAGTAAACATTCAATTTAATAAGAATTGTTGAGTACGTTTGTTTCATAATACTTTAAAATATTTTTGTTCATTAATAGTTTATTATTTTAAATGTTAACTTTGAAATATTTACTTTATCTTACATCGAAAAACACATTTTTTTAACAATTCATTTGAGAGTTCTAATAAAATTGTAGTATTGTTTATTTTATGTATTTGATTTGTTTTTTATCTTCTGTAGAGTCTGTAGAACTGACAAAACAAAGTTTTAAAGACTTATGTAAATGCAGGTTTTCAACATTTTTATATCCACTTAAAAAACTGTTAGATTGCATTTTTTACAAAAAAAAAAGTACAATTTTAAGTTGTTAAATACTGGTTATTTCTTTAGTTTTAAAAAACAAGGCAGGCTTATTGTAAAGGGAATAATTAGTAATAATTTTTTTACTTACTATATCTATGACTACTTAGTTTAATAACGATAAAATAAAATTTTAACAGAAAAATGTAGGTGCTGTAAGTTCAACTTTTTAAGTTTTACACTGCCATAGTAGTACTCGTTTATAACTAAACTAAGCTTTGTAAAATACTAAAGTTTTTAGTCACTAACCTTAAAAAATAAATCAAAGTTTTTACTTTAAATCTGTATGTATACATTAGTCTAATACTTTAATGTGTTGAAACAGCGAGTAGTTTTTTAATACGATTAACAAATATTTTTTACTACAGTTTAGTAACCTTAATATTAACGCTTCAACCACTAAAACTGTTTGGTTCAGTTTGAAAATAATTCAAACCGATTTTAAATGCTAAAACGCTCAAAACTACGATAAAACTAATACTATAATTCAAATTAAAAAAATTTTATCTTGGAAAACTTATGGATGAAGCGTTTTACTCAATAAGTGCTATAAAAATTGTATTTCTATTAAAATGAAAATCATTTGGCTGTTAATCTTTAATTTTCATTAAAATATTTATACTAACTCATTTCAATTTTACTTTTTATCTTATTTAAAAACTTTTTTTTTATCAAGAAATATTTCATGAAAACTTAAATAAGTAGTTACATAAACTGCTTATATATAAAAAAAGTAAAATTTAGTTTAGAAAAATTGTTTTGTAAACACCTTTGAAAATAATATAAAACAAAAATTTTCGACAAATTAAAAGTTTGTACAATATTTATACAATCCTTTTGGTTTTTCAAAATATATAAACTTTTAAGTTCGGTTTTTAGTAACACTACTGTTTTTAAAAACTAATTATTTTATAGGTTATAGGATTATAAGGTTGAATTGAAGACCAAAAGTGTGATAGAACTTATATCAAAAATATTAAAACAATAAATCATGCAGTTTTATGTTTGTAGCAAATTTGCTTTGACTTTTGAACTTCATAATTCTAGACTTAAAGCATAAGAAGGAAAAAAATAACGAAACTTGAAAAGGTTGTGGTTCAGTTTATTTAAACATTTTGAAAAAAAATCAAACGAAATATAAAAAATATATGGTTAGCAATGTGGGTCTCTTTAGAAAAATTTACGCTATTTTCAATTCAAAGTCGCCACAAACAAGACTTTTAAACAAATCAAGCCGTGACGAGTTGCGCAGCCCCCGAGGCGATAGTTAGTACCGCGGCACTCTTTCGCAGGAGTAAAAGTCGGCAGCCAGCGGCAAGCGAAGCTCTCTCGCTTCTTTGGAAAGCCCCTCCTCTTTTATGACGTCATGTACGGTGTATCGTGGCGAGTTTTTGCAGAAGTTGAAGATTTTCCCGCCCACCGTCACGCTCTCCCCCACGTAGAAGGCGACAGGCAGCGGCGACAGGCAGCGGGGAGACGACGGCGGCGAACCGCCCGCTGAACCCGTCGAACACCTCCCAGTTGCGCGCATCGCCCTTGTACCCGCCCACCACGTAAATCTTGCTCCCGACCGCCACCGAGCGGTGAATCGCTCTCGGGTGCAACATCGGCGGCATCGGCGACCACTTGTTGGCGATGGGGTCGTAAGCTTCCACCGACCTCCTCCTCTGCCTCTCGCCTCGGCCCTCCCACCCTCCCGACACCACCACCCGCCCCCCGAACACGCAGCACGCCGAGCCCGTTCTCGTCTCTCTCATCCTCGCCGTCTTTTTGAACTCGCCGCTTCGCGCGTCGTAAGCGGTCGTCGACTTCCCGCCGCCGAGCACGAGCACCTCGCCCATTAAAGCGCAGGCGGTGAAGCCCTTCGGCCGTGTGGCGGGAAAACATTTCGTCGCGGTCCACCGGTCGTCGAAAACCGAGTAGGAGGTGATCGAGTAGTTGTTCAACAGATGAACGGCGCCGTTGCAGAAGACGATCTTTTCAACCCATTCGACGTAACTGGACGTGGCGATCCTGCTCGCCTTTGCAAAGTTGCCGCCTTCTGCCTTGTGAAGGGTGTTTGAAAATTTATTCGTCGTTTCTGCTGTGAAGGCTGCTGCAGACTAAAACGTCAAAGTTTTCCTGGCTGCAGCACCGGACGCGGCAGTCGACGCGACGTCGATCGAGCGCGCTTTCAACCGCCGCTTTCAAGAAGCTTCTGCTTTCGCCGCAACCCGCAAACGGCTTTCCGCCTTTCAACAGGGCTTTCAACGTGGCAAGCGACAGCAAAGGCAGACGCACGCAGGCCTTCAGCAGGCGGAAGGCGAGCTCGCCCCTGCCCCCCGCGTCGCTCGTCACCCAACCGCGGATCGCGTTGACCACTTCCACCTCGGAAGTGACGTTGAGCTCGGAGCTCGAGCACAGCGCTCCCAAAGCCTCCAAGCTCAAGTCCGTGTGTTTTCCGTTGCCCGTCACGAAGGGGAACCACCTTTCGATGAACTTGAGCGGCCGGACGCTTCGGCGGAAGAAGTGGCGGGAAAGCTCGTAGAAGAAGCACGCGTTGTCGCAGCTCATTTCAACAGCAATCTCGGAAATTTCGCCGAAACGTTGTTTGCTCACCACTTTGAGCGCTCTGCACGCCTGTAGCGCCTCTCTCGCAGATAACTTGCTGGTGTCTGCAGTACAACAGTTTATGAAACCATCATTTTATTAATATTAAAAGTTTATAACTATTTAAACGTGGTAAAGTTTTAACTGCGAATCATTATTTTAGAAGGTATAACTTTTAGAATATCTTAATATACGTATAAATGAAGCACAGATAAAAAAGAAGTTATAAACTTTAACTAAAAAAATGTTGTTTGATTAGTTCTATGTATAACATGTGAAATGTGCTTTAAATTTGATAAAAGATTCCTGTAGACAAACCTTTTCCACAAAGCTGTGAAACACTTTGTAAAACATTGTTTTCAATTTGATTGATTGAATGTAGTCTGAAAGCTTCTAAAACTTTGCAATCATCTTCGCTCTTATCTTGAACGAGTTTGTTAAAAAGCTCTTCAGGAACAAGTTTATTCCTCTTTGAACTCGGAAGAGCCGCTGGAGAAAGGTGCTTGCGTTTCATCGTTGACATTTTAAAAACTAATATCTACTGTAAAAGGTTCAGCTTAAAAACGTAAATTGTTATTCAATTTTTCTATGTTTTTTAAGACATCAAAAACTGACTCGCTTTGCTAAAACTATCACAATTAGATAGTTTTATGAAAATATATGACAAAATACAGGTAAAATTGATTTCCCCCTATTTCTATCCAACTTCATCTACCATAATAAAAAGTATTTCATGATAGTAGATGAAGTTTTTTTTTTTGCTATAAGAAACGATTTTTTTTCTTAAAACATAAAACAATATTCTAAACATGTTACAGTTCATTATTGTCATAAGGCCACTTTAAAAAATGTTCATGATAACTAAGTTTTAGTAAGTTAACTTATTCTATCAAAACTAAAAACAAATTAAATTGTTTTTTATAAACTCGTATTGAATAAATAAAACTACAAACTAAATTAAGGCTTTTTTTTTTCTAATCTTAACTTTGCTTTTTTAAAAATGTTAAAACATGGGGACATGTTCAAAATCCACCCGCGTGCAAAATACACCAAGTCAAATTCGAGAACCGCTTACCAATCGAGGGTAAGGGTTTGGGGTAACAGTAGTAGTGAAAAATAATTAAAAAATTGAATAAAAAAAAGCAAAAAATGTATAAAACAAATTGATAATTAAGGAAACTATAAAAAATCGGGTAGATTTTGATAGTATACCAAAACATGATAAAATTTTTTTAACCATACTAAAAATCACACTACTCAAAGTATTGAATAGTAACTTAGTTGTTCAAAATTATATTAACGTTTATACGTTTTTTATTTCTAATTAAAAGGTAATCAAAAGTGTCAAGGTAATTATTTTTTTCAACTTTGAACCTTTTGTATATATATCTTAAAAGTTAACCATTTTTTATTCTTTATTTACGTCTTCAATTAAAGAAGAACCCTATGCAATACCAGTAAAGTAAAACTACTTTTCATAAACATGCATCAGCGATTAGTATTTTAAAACCTTCTGTAAATGTTGATAAATATATACATATTACGAGTAATCTATGAATCAAAAAACAGCTAAAGAACCAAACCTCAAATAAATGATTAACATGAAATAGATAATAAGCAAAACCAACATTCAAAAAAACTTTATGGAAAATAATACTGCAGATATTATATAATTAAAATAACAACATTAATTTTATTATCAATATATATTTAAATTAAGTTACCAAAAACGGAATAAAATTTTAAATCAAAGAAAACTTGAAACATGTAGTTATAAATTCAATAAAAAGTCAATAATTGATAAAAATGTTTAAATTTGTTGTTTCCAATATTATTGCCTGCATATTTTTCACATACAAATGTTTTAATGTCTTTTACACACTAACTTTTAATTTTTTGCGGTTATTAGTTTTTTTTTAAATAGCCACTGGATAAGTTTAATATAAAACAACTTAAGTTGTAATATATACTAAATTATTATACTTAAAATACTAAAAAAATAACTTAAAAAATATAATATGAAGACGATAAAATTGAAAATGTGATATCTAATAATTTATTCTTTAGTTTTTAATTAATTATTAATATTTATGTTTTCTTATTAAACTTAGAGTTCTGTTTTTAAAAGTTTCTTTTTGTTTTGTTTATTAAGTAAGCCATCGTTTTGCTTATATAATGTCTGTTGTTTTGTTTTAAACTCATAGTTATATATTGTGAATTTTACTTTATTATTTTTTTACGTTAGTAATTTATTTTAATTTGATTCTTGAACTTTTATTTGATTCACAGATTTCTAGCGATATTCTATATGTTTTTGAATGAAGATACAAAATCTTAAAATATTTTCATAAGAAATATATTACTTTTCTGGTATTGTATTGAGTGATTTGGTAAAGGAAATTATAGACAGTGGTAATAATTATAAAGTTAAACATTTGAAAGATAATAAAAAAAAAATTAAATGGAAAAAAACAATTTCTTTATTTTTGTTATTATATCCTAAAGAACAAAAAATTTGTAAAATGGTAATCAAGTTTTGAACAGTTAAGTAACTATTCAATATACTTTGATTAGTGTAGCTTATAGTATGGTTAAAAAGTATCATGTTTTAACAATATCTTAAAAGCAATTTGACATAAGAAAATAAAAAGCTTTAATTTGTTGCTTTATCATTAATAATTGTAATTTATTAAATACAAACATTTTTAGTAGAATATTTGTACTTATTAAAAAGCCATTAAAATAATTATTTTTCAAAGGGGCCTTTCCACAATAACAAACCCTAATATATTAATTTTTTTGTTTTATGGACAAAGGCTCATTTTTTGAAACAAAGTAAAAATAAATGCTATATTAGTAAAAGCTATAACCCATGCTGAATTCAGGAAATATGAGAGGGAAAATCAATTTTACTTGTAGTTTGATTATCGTCTTTACATTAGAAACTCCAGAAAATCTAGTTTAAATTTCAGTTTTGTCAGAATATCTAGCGCAAATTAACATGAGTTCCGTCACACTGTAAAAACCACTGATGTAGAGAGACATAGTCTGTAATATATTTACTACTTTACTGATACTTTCAAGTAGAGATTTATATTTGTTTAACTTTTATCTATTTGTTTTTGTATAAAAACTAGTATTTTCTATGACTTTTAAACATGTCTTTCCAGAATTTATTCTAAGTATTGATGAGCTCATAAAGCAATGCTTTGTTTATTTAATAAAATTTAAAAAGAATAAATTGTATGTGTTTACCACTTAAGCTTCTCATAGTTTAAAAAACTTTCATTGCAAAATAAATAATAATAAAAATCTTAGACTAATGTTAGATTAGGTTAATGTTATTTTATAAGAACATTATCAAATTATACGTATTAGTAAATTAGCTAAAAAATTTTAGGTTTTTATATAAACAATGGTAATACAAACCAATAAATTTAGTTATACAGTACTTTTTAAAATGAATATCTGGTACTTTTTTTTTTACTTATTATTAGTTACATCATTTTTACCACCAACAGTTTAAAAACAAACTGAAAACAAAAAGTATTTAAAATGTTTATAAAAACAGAGCTATATGTAAACATATTTGTTGCTCGCCAGTTTATATTATTATTTCATAAAACTGCAAATCTGGCAATATCCGGGTCCGGCCGGATATTGCCATTTTTGTCTGATATCCGGATCCGGCCGGATGCTAATTTGAAAAAAAAAGTCCGGATCCGGTTCCGGCCGGATTCTAATTTGAAAAAAAGTCCAGATCCGGTTCCGGCCGGATTCTAATTTGAAAAAAAAGTCCGGACCCGGATCTAGTTAGTAAAAAAGAGCATACTGAAAAGTATTTTTTCATAAATCCTGTGTAAATTAATAAGAGTCATTTTCGTCAGTTAAAATTAAACACCTACAGTGACTGGCTCATTTTGTACACGTGACTAATTTACAATTGTTTACATTTAAACTATGAAATAAACATTTCATGAAATGCAACTCTTTACATATGTTGTAAAATTGAAAACTTTGGAATGCTTGCATTATTTATTGTTTAAAGTTGAGCTCAGAGAATATTTAGAGTTAATATGATTGAATGTACGAGCCAATGAGAATCATATGACGAAATGTTTTAAACTAAATACTGATGTAACAAAAAATCAGAACATGACAGGCAGTTTATGTGTAAGCAGTTAGTTAGTTTGATGTGTAGTTTGAAGCAACAAAATATCTTGAACGTTTTTGTGAATGCTTATTGTAAGTAGTGTTTTGTTTGAAAGTGAATATTTCAACAGGTGTTTAATTGTTTAAATATTTAAGCCAGGTTTAAAATTTAATAGTTTATTAAAAATTTTACAGTTTCTTGTTTACTAAAAGTTTTATTTAATTTTTAATTTTTTGTTTTAAGTCTTTTGATATAGATTTAAATAGTTTCCAGTTTTTAAAGTGTTACCAAAGTAATTAATAGTTTTGTATATGCTAGTATTTCTTGTTGTGTTTTATATTAAAAAGTTTCATCACTCAAAACTGTCGTGCCTGATTATAGAAAGTAGTCTCAGTTAGAATTTAGTATTTTTTAGATATTAATTAAATAAGGTAGGATTTAATTATGATGGGTAGTACTAATAAGTTAAGTGTACCACAATCAGTCCACAACTTTACTACCAAATTGTCAACCTTTGCCAGCTGTTCTACTGATTATTAAATTAAAGTAATTTTTTCAGTTTTTAAAAACCTCATTCCGACTCAGGCTTGTTTATACTAACTCTAGCTAGTTTTATTGACTTAAACAGTGGCAACCCTGCTAGTTTCAAAATGTTTGGTAATTTTAGAAAACCTTGGACTGCCTCAGGCTAGTTTAGTTTTTTATAAAAACTCAGGCTAGTTTTCTTTTAGATTTTGAATGAGTTTGAGCTGATCCAGTTTTCAATATTTTGTAATTTTCTAGTGTATTTTGTTCAAGAACTTGATTTCAGATTTTTAATTGTAAATAACACCTAAATTTGTAAACCTTGTGGCTAGCTGTTCTACTTATTATTAGATTAATGTTCTTTTTTTTTGCAGTTTTTAAAAACCTCATTCTGACTCAGGCTAGTTTATTCTAGTGATGTACCGGACTCACTATCCGGGTCCGGCCGGATATTGCCATTTTTGTCTGATATCCGGATCCTGCCGGATTCTAATTTGAAAAAAAGTCCAGATCCGGTTCCGGCCGGATTCTAATTTGAAAAAAAGTCCAGATCCGGTTCCGGCTGGATTCTAATTTGAAAAAAAAGTCTGGATCCAGGTCCGGCCGGACCCGAAATAGTGGGTCCGGTACATCACTAAAATAAATATAAGAATAAACACATAAAAAACTATTATATACAGTTAAATACTGTTTGTCTTAACTTTTATATAACACTTTTTTTAATACAAACTTTTTTATTATTCAAAATATTCTGAAAACTTTTAAAGACTTTAAAATGGTACAACTAAAATAAAAAATGATTTGATTCTAACCAAGAAGATCTTGTAGCTTTTTATTGATATACATTAAAGTTTTAAAAGTACTTTGATTATTTCTTTCTTATTATTACTTTGATTAACTAATTTTAAAATATTTCTTTATTTAATTAATAATTTTAAAAAATCAAAGTGTGCTATTTATTTTAAGTGATTTTATAATAGAAAAAACATAATAAACTTAAAAATTTAAAAAATATATACTTACACAAGTTTATAAATAATGTTAGATGTTAATTTATGTTGTTTTTTGTAATTTAAAAATGAACAATTAACAAATTTTAAAAATTTCTTAAACCGAAAAAGTTGTTCACTACATAATGTTAAACAGTTATTAAAATACTCTTAAAGATGTCAAGTCTCTATATAACAACATTTGTACATCAAATTTTTAAAGTAGCAATTAGATGGAGACATACTGCTATATATTAATTAAAAAAAGCTATAAGTTTATAAACTGGGAATAACTGTTTAAACTTTTAGTTTATACATCTAATTTTGAATATTCAGTAAATCTCAATTGTGTTAAAGAAGATGAAAAAAAAACTCAAGGGCCCAGGCTAAGGTTTCTTAATGTTTTTGGCAAATTTTCTCCAGGTTTTCAAAATTTCCTCAAGTTTTTAAAATTACACATTTACAGGTCTATTTTTAGTTTAAAACCAACTTTAAAGTGAAAAACTGGTTAAATAGGATAAAAACATTAAAAACATACTGTTAAGCTAAGAAAATTTAATTTTTAATAAAAAAAGTTTTTGATGATGACAAAAACATTTTATCTATATGACACATTTTTTGTATCAAATCGAAATTTTATAACTTATCATGTAAATTTATTTTTAATTCTAGGTTTTTTGTTAAAACTTCTCAAATTCAAGTTTTTTTAGCCTAAATTGTCAAATTCCAGGTTTTCCAGAATTTGAGCTTTTTTGGCAACCCTGTCCAGGCTCAATATTGTCCCTGTCTCAAACTTATACAAACTAATAGGCATAAATAGTAAGTTAGAAACTTTAAAAGAAACTTGTTACATTACACCAGGGTTTCCCAAAGTTGAGCGGTTTCCACCCTGGGAGCGATTTTAGTTTGTTGGGAGCAATAATTAGTAAAGGGGCGAAAAACTAGAAATTATAAACTTTTCGCGAGTTAAAAAAAATTTAAACTTACCCTAGATGTTCCTGAGTTGCAGATGAAGAGCAAAAAATAAAGGTCTCAGGTGTTTTAAATGGTAGTCTTGATGGAGGAAGCAATAGCATGGTTGCCAGTTGCCACTGATCAAGCTGAGAAAAGTTTCCTGACTTATCCTGACTTTTTACCAAAATTTTCCTGACTTTTCTAAATCAGTTTTACTTCTTTAAATTGTACACTTAGTTTAATAATATACTACCCAAACTATTTAATATAAAATCCTTAAATCAAAAATCAATTAAAAAAGAATATACTTAAGTAACTGTAAATAAGACATAAAAAAGTAAACTATATATCTGTTGTATAAGATATTTCCTCTTATCATTTAGTATTTGTAACAAATAAGTATACTCTTATTTACTTTAAAAATTTAAGTTACTCTACAAAAAATACAAATAATAAGTAAACTTAATCTTGGCATATACCTCTCTTATAACTTTATATATAAAATTAAACAACTTTGAAAAAGTTATAAAGAGGTAAAGTATACACATTAACTTGTTATATAAAATACTAAACTAACTGCTTAGTTATAATGAACTCAATTATTTAAACAAAAAACACTTTGATTGTAAAATTATGCTAGATAAAATTTTGTGTGTATATCACAGCTTCACTATGGAAGTGTCCTTGCTACAGATCATCTATACTAAAAAGCTTACAAAATCTGCTTGTTCAAGTAGGATACTTGTTCAATATGTTAATAGAAAATTTTTGCAGTTTTATAAAGGATATTTTACTAATTCATACCAGATGAAGGCATTGGAAATAAAATTAAACATTTTTGTAAATTTCTAGGAAAAATTTGGAATTTTTTCTGACTTTAAAGGATTTTTAATTAACATTACCATTTTAAAGATTTGGAAAACAAGGAATTTTGTAAATTTAAACTGACAAAATCTGACTTTTTTTTAAATTATATCAAATTTCCTGACTTTTTCTGACTTTTTTTCAAAACCCCCCATTTTTTCCTGACTTTTGTCATTTTTTAAAATTCTTCTTGACTTTTCCTGATTTCCTGACCACGTGGCAACCCTGCAATAGCCTTTTTAATTTCTTCAAAGGCGGCATTTTGGAAAAAAAAGTTTGGGAGACCCTTCACTACACTTTCCGTAAAATATTTATTTAGATATGTTTATTGGTAAGTCTTAGTCTAAAAAACAGCTATAATCGTTTAGTTTTAGTCACTTTTATAGCTTTTCTTAATTCTAAAAAAAGAGTTTTTTATATTAGTTATAAGGTTACTAGAAAAAACATAAACTGTCAAAATTTTTATTAACAAAATACTACTTTTTGATTTAGACTTTGACTGCATATAAAATACAATATACTTTTTATTAGACCAAAAGTTTTAAAGTCAATTTTTTCAGTGTTAATTTAGAAAACTTTTTCCTTCATTCCTTATGTAAGTTAAGGTACTGTTTAAAAACTTTTTATAATAAAGACTTTCTAAGTAACTTTTAGCTGAATTTAAAACTATAACATACTACTACATCTTCAAAACTCTATTTCTGATTTGAGTTTTATTTTGTAGGAGGCAAAAGAGTTTTGTTAACAATTTCACAAACAAAAAATTCAGCATTTAAACAAATCGTCGTTTTTGCTACAATCAGATTCGTTAATCAATGAAGGTTAATTTTCCTCTTTGGATGTTAGTTTAGAACTTTGATTGTTACTCTTCAACTACAATAAAAATGAATAAGTATTATTTATAGTAAAAAAAAAACTTTTAATGTATTATAATGTTTTACGTATAATAATTAATGTAAAAACGAAGATGAAAAGCATACTCGATTAACTAACAACTAATTTAGTGGTCTACTAATATTTTTAAGTTTTTGTTTAACAAAGTTGTCATATTTTTTACTAAAACTTAATTATATTTTGTTTAGGAGATTTTTATGCCATATGATTATGAAGGGTGCACAGTTATTCAATTTCGTAAAATAATTATATCTAGCCACAACTCAAAAGTTACTACACATTTCAAATGCGTTTTAATATTCAAATTTTTTTACTTTGTTATCAAAAACTACTGTATTTTAATCTATATTTTAGCTATATCTCAAAATCTAGCTTGATATTTTTCAAAAAAATAAGTGTTGGAAGGTATTAGTTAGACCTACATATGAATTTTTATATAAATAATAACAATAAAACGATATAATGATAATATATATGATGACATCAACAAATAGTAAAGTATATTGACCAATGAAAAAATTACATTTTATTTAACCGAAGAAGAAAAAGGGATGAAAATCATACTTTATTTACGTTTAAATGCTTTTTCTTGCTTTACTGTGTTTGTAATTGTTGATTTTTTTTAATGTATACTTATAAAAAATAATAAATAAATACAATAAAAATTTTAGAAACAATATAAAAACGATTAAGGGTTGAGTTTGTGATGATTTTAAATATTAATAACTGTTATGACTCATTTTACTATTTTTATTTATATTAATTACGGTTTCACTTTACATTTACTAACTCATTTAAAGTGTTTTTTTTTATTTCTCTTACTCATCTTGGTATGTCCATTTTTATATATTATTCGCGTGAATAGAGCTTCCATCCTTTTAGGTCGTGCTGATAGAACAAGTATAACACGTGGTTTACTTCTCAACTATCGGTATAAATGTATTACTTAATGTAAGGTCATACTTTACTTTTAGATTAAAGTAAAAATAGTAAACATTTTTAATCATAACGGTAGTTTTATATTTCTTTTAGTTTTATTTGGTGCTTAGATAATGAGTGCAGAATATTTAAAACAACTTTTACGTAGATATTTAAGCAAGAAATTGCGTTTTATGTTATAAATTTAGTGTCTTTTGAGCAAGCGCAAAGTTTTTTCAACATATATAAACCACTTTTGTGCTCTCTGCTTGAAATAAAACTAGCCAAGACCACCAAGTTTCACACATAATTTAAACGGTAAACATTATAAAATTTTTATACTTTTAAACATTATAATGCTTACATTGTTTTAACTATAAATTTTTACAAACAACCGGTTGAAAACCGTTCAAGAAATATTACACTACTTAGAAAAATATAAACTATTTGTTGTAGAGTTGTTTAGATTCTTTTGTTTGAATAAACAATTACTACAAAGTTTTGTTACTAATCCTTGTTTTAAATTTTTTGTTGAAACATGATATTAGTAGTGTATCAAGTTAAAAGTTCCAGATTGCTTGCATCTTTAATCTTTAAAGAATTTAAACTGTTGCTTAATATTCTTAATAGAGATAGACTTTTTATGAAGTGCTAACAAAATAATTGCCATCTGAAATCTTTTTTGGAACATAACGGAACTCAAATTTAGAAACATATCAACTATTTTAAACCAAGTTTAATAAATGCGGTATAAAACTTTCTCGTTCTTACTTAAGATTACGCTTATTGACTTTGTATTTGATTTGACAATTTTATAACAATCAGCTTTCGTTTCACGTTATAACCAATTGTGTATTAAACCATTGTTTGAGAATTCTCACGTTTATAAAAGTAACGACAACTGTTTAAACGTTTGTAGCTTTACAGTATCTTTTCGATGTTGCTAGACTATATAAGACAGTATTTTTTTTACCTTACACTTAGTTTTATACTAAAATAGACCCAAAAACTTGTATTTTTGAAAACCTGGAAGAAATTTCTCAAAAACATTTGGCAACCCTGTAATTATAGTTATTCAATATTAAGTTTAGTTAACGTTTTATCTTTATTTTACATTTTTGTGGCATCTCTTTATACTTCATTTTTTTCTAAAGTGAATATAAGTTAGTTTACAAGTTAAAGTAGAAGCACACTATGTTAAAGTTCAGAAAAGTTTAAACTATCATTTTAATAATATAATATAATATACTATCAGCATAATAGTTTAATATTACATTGTTATGGACTGTTCAGACTGAAAACTTTATTAAAACAGAGAGTTTCTTTTTTATTTCGGTCTGTTTTGATTGTTAATTTTCCAGACTAAAATAATTTTCAAAAATAAACTCAATTCTTCTTAGTAACGTCAGTTGAACTACAGCATTGGTTATAAACATATAAAATATTATTGAACATATAAATTTAATACCTCGAACAACAAAAAAGAAGATATTTATCTTGATATCACCATTTTTGATCAAGATTTGAAAATTTACAAAAATAATAAAAATAAAAAACTGTACGCTAGAGTTTACATTCCAAAATGTTAGAAAACGAAAGCAACAAATATATATAATAGAAATATTCAATAATGCTTTATACATCAATTTTATAGTTTCAGAATGAATGCTTGAATGATTTCAAGCTGAAATCTAGATAATCTCAAGCAGATAAACAACCGTTTCAAGGCAGCTCAAGTAGACGTCTAATGAAGTGTTAAATAATCTAAAATTTCTAAATAATCTATTTCGATCCTTGCGTTTAACAAGGTGTAAAGACCGAAAACATGTTTCTCAGTTGTCGATTGTACCCCGTATTTTCAAGTTCACCTCCAGAAAGTTTTCGCATGTTTCTGTCAAAATTCGGTTGATGTCCTGCTGTTCGGTTGTCAGCTGGCCGCCCTGGTCAGGTTGTTGCTGGAGCCTGGCTTTTTGCTGCTGGTAACTATTATACAACTGAAACCACCGGTCCGATTTCATGGTTAACTTGTCACGCGTCCCTACTGTGGTGACAAAACTCCAATCAAAAAAACTTTGAATTACTGACTGCATTGAATATAATCGAAGAAACTGCTGTGAACACAAAGTGATGTAATTTTAGTACCTACAAAAAAAATATAAGTTTAGTTAAATGTTAGGTATTTTGAAATCAAAAAAATTAAAAATATATTTGAATAACCTAAACAAGTCTTTAAGAAAAAAGTTAAAGGTATGAAACTAATTCTAAACTACCGGG